>NW_026089476.1:0-49262 GCF_933775445.1 Argentina anserina
TATCTTTACTATTCCAATTGTGTATCTTTACATCGTTTGCGTATCTTTACTATTCCAATTGTGTATCTTTTCATTTCTCGTTTGAGTCTCTTTCTGTAAGGCTTCTGATGCGAGTTTCTATTGTATTTGAGAGTTTTGCAAGTGTGGGAGTGTGTTTCTTTCAAACTGAGTATCTTTACATCGTTTGCGTATCTTTACTATTCGAATTGTGTATCTTTACATCGTTTGCGTATCTTTACTATTCCAATTGTGTATCTTTTCATTTCTCGTTTGAGTCTCTTTCTGTAAGGCTTCTGATGCGAGTTTCTATTGTATTTGAGAATTTTGCAAGTGTGGGAGTGTGTTTCTTTCAAACTGAGTATCTATACATCGTTTGCGTATCTTTACTATTCCAATTGTGTATCTTTACATCGTTTGCGTATCTTTACTATTCCAATTGTGTATCTTTTCATTTCTCGTTTGAGTCTCTTTCTGTAAGGCTTCTGATGCGAGTTTCTATTGTATTTGAGAGTTTTGCAAGTGTGGGAGTGTGTTTCTTTCAAACTGAGTATCTTTACATCGTTTGCGTATCTTTACTATTCCAATTGTGTATCTTTACATCGTTTGCGTATCTTTACTATTCCAATTGTGTATCTTTTCATTTCTCGTTTGAGTCTCTTTCTGTAAGGCTTCTGATGCGAGTTTCTATTGTATTTGAGAGTTTTGCAAGTGTGGGAGTGTGTTTCTTTCAAACTGAGTATCTTTACATCGTTTGCGTATCTTTACTATTCCAATTGTGTATCTTTTCATTTCTCGTTTGAGTATCTTTCTGTAAGGCTTTCTGATGCGAGTTTCTATTGAATTTCAGAGTTTTGCAAGTGTGGGAGTGCGTTTCTTTCAAACTGAGTATCTTTACATAGTTTGCGTATCTTTACTATTCCAATTGTGTATCTTTACATCGTTTGCGTATCTTTACTATTCCAATTGTGTATCTTTTCATTTCTCGTTTGAGTCTCTTTCTGTAAGGCTTCTGATGCGAGTTTCTATTGTATTTGAGAGTTTTGCCAGTGTGGGAGTGTGTTTCTTTCAAACTGAGTATCTTTACATCGTTTGCGTATCTTTACTATTCCAATTGTGTATCTTTACATCGTTTGCGTATCTTTACTATTCCAATTGTGTATCTTTTCATTTCTCGTTTGAGTCTCTTTCTGTAAGGCTTCTGATGCGAGTTTCTATTGTATTTGAGAGTTTTGCAAGTGTGGGAGTGTGTTTCTTTCAAACTGAGTATCTTTACATCGTTTGCGTATCTTTACTATTCCAATTGTGTATCTTTTCATTTCTCGTTTGAGTATCTTTCTGTAAGGCTTTCTGATGCGAGTTTCTATTGAATTTGAGAGTTTTGCAAGTGTGGGAGTGTGTTTCTTTCAAACTGAGTATCTTTACATCGTTTGCGTATCTTTACTATTCCAATTGTGTATCTTTACATCGTTTGCGTATCTTTACTATTCCAATTGTGTATCTTTTCATTTCTCGTTTGAGTCTCTTTCTGTAAGGCTTCTGATGCGAGTTTCTATTGTATTTGAGAGTTTTGCAAGTGTGGGAGTGTGTTTCTTTCAAACTGAGTATCTTTACATCGTTTGCGTATCTTTACTATTCGAATTGTGTATCTTTACATCGTTTGCGTATCTTTACTATTCCAATTGTGTATCTTTTCATTTCTCGTTTGAGTCTCTTTCTGTAAGGCTTCTGATGCGAGTTTCTATTGTATTTGAGAGTTTTGCAAGTGTGGGAGTGTGTTTCTTTCAAACTGAGTATCTATACATCGTTTGCGTATCTTTACTATTCCAATTGTGTATCTTTACATCGTTTGCGTATCTTTACTATTCCAATTGTGTATCTTTTCATTTCTCGTTTGAGTCTCTTTCTGTAAGGCTTCTGATGCGAGTTTCTATCGTATTTGAGAGTTTTGCAAGTGTGGGAGTGTGTTTCTTTCAAACTGAGTATCTTTACATCGTTTGCGTATCTTTACTATTCCAATTGTGTATCTTTACATCGTTTGCGTATCTTTACTATTCCAATTGTGTATCTTTTCATTTCTCGTTTGAGTCTCTTTCTGTAAGGCTTCTGATGCGAGTTTCTATTGTATTTGAGAGTTTTGCAAGTGTGGGAGTGTGTTTCTTTCAAACTGAGTATCTTTACATCGTTTGCGTATCTTTACTATTCCAATTGTGTATCTTTTCATTTCTCGTTTGAGTATCTTTCTGTAAGGCTTTCTGATGCGAGTTTCTATTGAATTTGAGAGTTTTGCAAGTGTGGGAGTGTGTTTCTTTCAAACTGAGTATCTTTACATAGTTTGCGTATCTTTACTATTCCAATTGTGTATCTTTACATCGTTTGCGTATCTTTACTATTCCAATTGTGTATCTTTTCATTTCTCGTTTGAGTCTCTTTCTGTAAGGCTTCTGATGCGAGTTTCTATTGTATTTGAGAGTTTTGCCAGTGTGGGAGTGTGTTTCTTTCAAACTGAGTATCTTTACATCGTTTGCGTATCTTTACTATTCCAATTGTGTATCTTTACATCGTTTGCGTATCTTTACTATTCCAATTGTGTATCTTTTCATTTCTCGTTTGAGTCTCTTTCTGTAAGGCTTCTGATGCGAGTTTCTATTGTATTTGAGAGTTTTGCAAGTGTGGGAGTGTGTTTCTTTCAAACTGAGTATCTTTACATCGTTTGCGTATCTTTACTATTCCAATTGTGTATCTTTTCATTTCTCGTTTGAGTATCTTTCTGTAAGGCTTTCTGATGCGAGTTTCTATTGAATTTGAGAGTTTTGCAAGTGTGGGAGTGTGTTTCTTTCAAACTGAGTATCTTTACATCGTTTGCGTATCTTTACTATTCCAATTGTGTATCTTTACATCGTTTGCGTATCTTTACTATTCCAATTGTGTATCTTTTCATTTCTCGTTTGAGTCTCTTTCTGTAAGGCTTTCTGATGCGAGTTTCTATTGAACTTGAGAGTTTTGCAAGTGTGGGAGTGTGTTTCTTTCAAACTGAGTATCTTTACATCGTTTGCGTATCTTTACTATTCCAATTGTGTATCTTTACATCGTTTGCGTATCTTTACTATTCCAATTGTGTATCTTTTCATTTCTCGTTTGAGTCTCTTTCTGTAAGGCTTCTGATGCGAGTTTCTATTGTATTTGAGAGTTTTGCAAGTGTGGGAGTGTGTTTCTTTCAAACTGAGTATCTTTACATCGTTTGCGTATCTTTACTATTCCAATTGTGTATCTTTACATCGTTTGCGTATCTTTACTATTCCAATTGTGTATCTTTTCATTTCTCGTTTGAGTCTCTTTCTGTAAGGCTTCTGATGCGAGTTTCTATTGTATTTGAGAGTTTTGCAAGTGTGGGAGTGTGTTTCTTTCAAACTGAGTATCTTTACATCGTTTGCGTATCTTTACTATTCCAATTGTGTATCTTTTCATTTCTCGTTTGAGTATCTTTCTGTAAGGCTTTCTGATGCGAGTTTCTATTGAATTTGAGAGTTTTGCAAGTGTGGAGTGTGTTTCTTTCAAACTGAGTATCTTTACATCGTTTGCGTATCTTTACTATTCCAATTGTGTATCTTTACATCGTTTGCGTATCTTTACTATTCCAATTGTGTATCTTTTTATTTCTCGTTTGAGTATCTTTCTGTAAGGCTTCTTATGCGAGTTTCTATTGTATTTGAGAGTTTTGCAAGTGTGGGAGTGTGTTTCTTTCAAACTGAGTATCTTTACATCGTTTGCGTATCTTTACTATTCCAATTGTGTATCTTTTCATTTCTCGTTTGAGTATCTTTCTGTAAGGCTTTCTGATGCGAGTTTCTATTGAATTTGAGAGTTTTGCAAGTGTGGGAGTGTGTTTCTTTCAAACTGAGTATCTTTACATCGTTTGCGTATCTTTACTATTCCAATTGTGTATCTTTACATCGTTTGCGTATCTTTACTATTCCAATTGTGTATCTTTTCATTTCTCGTTTGAGTCTCTTTCTGTAAGGCTTCTGATGCGAGTTTCTATTGTATTTGAGAGTTTTGCAAGTGTGGGAGTGTGTTTCTTTCAAACTGAGTATCTATACATCGTTTGCGTATCTTTACTATTCCAATTGTGTATCTTTACATCGTTTGCGTATCTTTACTATTCCAATTGTGTATCTTTTCATTTCTCGTTTGAGTCTCTTTCTGTAAGGCTTCTGATGCGAGTTTCTATTGTATTTGAGAGTTTTGCAAGTGTGGGAGTGTGTTTCTTTCAAACTGAGTATCTTTACATCGTTTGCGTATCTTTACTATTCCAATTGTGTATCTTTACATCGTTTGCGTATCTTTACTATTCCAATTGTGTATCTTTTCATTTCTCGTTTGAGTCTCTTTCTGTAAGGCTTCTGATGCGAGTTTCTATTGTATTTGAGAGTTTTGCAAGTGTGGGAGTGTGTTTCTTTCAAACTGAGTATCTTTACATCGTTTGCGTATCTTTACTATTCCAATTGTGTATCTTTTCATTTCTCGTTTGAGTATCTTTCTGTAAGGCTTTCTGATGCGAGTTTCTATTGAATTTGAGAGTTTTGCAAGTGTGGGAGTGTGTTTCTTTCAAACTGAGTATCTTTACATCGTTTGCGTATCTTTACTATTCCAATTGTGTATCTTTTCATTTCTCGTTTGAGTATCTTTCTGTAAGGCTTTCTGATGCGAGTTTCTATTGAATTTGAGAGTTTTGCAAGTGTGGGAGTGTGTTTCTTTCAAACTGAGTATCTTTACATCGTTTGCGTATCTTTACTATTCCAATTGTGTATCTTTACATCGTTTGCGTATCTTTACTATTCCAATTGTGTATCTTTTCATTTCTCGTTTGAGTCTCTTTCTGTAAGGCTTCTGATGCGAGTTTCTATTGTATTTGAGAGTTTTGCAAGTGTGGGAGTGTGTTTCTTTCAAACTGAGTATCTATACATCGTTTGCGTATCTTTACTATTCCAATTGTGTATCTTTACATCGTTTGCGTATCTTTACTATTCCAATTGTGTATCTTTTCATTTCTCGTTTGAGTCTCTTTCTGTAAGGCTTCTGATGCGAGTTTCTATTGTATTTGAGAGTTTTGCAAGTGTGGGAGTGTGTTTCTTTCAAACTGAGTATCTTTACATCGTTTGCGTATCTTTACTATTCCAATTGTGTATCTTTACATCGTTTGCGTATCTTTACTATTCCAATTGTGTATCTTTTCATTTCTCGTTTGAGTCTCTTTCTGTAAGGCTTCTGATGCGAGTTTCTATTGTATTTGAGAGTTTTGCAAGTGTGGGAGTGTGTTTCTTTCAAACTGAGTATCTTTACATCGTTTGCGTATCTTTACTATTCCAATTGTGTATCTTTTCATTTCTCGTTTGAGTATCTTTCTGTAAGGCTTTCTGATGCGAGTTTCTATTGAATTTGAGAGTTTTGCAAGTGTGGGAGTGTGTTTCTTTCAAACTGAGTATCTTTACATCGTTTGCGTATCTTTACTATTCCAATTGTGTATCTTTACATCGTTTGCGTATCTTTACTATTCCAATTGTGTATCTTTTCATTTCTCGTTTGAGTCTCTTTCTGTAAGGCTTCTGATGCGAGTTTCTATTGTATTTGAGAGTTTTGCCAGTGTGGGAGTGTGTTTCTTTCAAACTGAGTATCTTTACATCGTTTGCGTATCTTTACTATTCCAATTGTGTATCTTTACATCGTTTGCGTATCTTTACTATTCCAATTGTGTATCTTTTCATTTCTCGTTTGAGTCTCTTTCTGTAAGGCTTCTGATGCGAGTTTCTATTGTATTTGAGAGTTTTGCAAGTGTGGGAGTGTGTTTCTTTCAAACTGAGTATCTTTACATCGTTTGCGTATCTTTACTATTCCAATTGTGTATCTTTTCATTTCTCGTTTGAGTATCTTTCTGTAAGGCTTTCTGATGCGAGTTTCTATTGAATTTGAGAGTTTTGCAAGTGTGGGAGTGTGTTTCTTTCAAACTGAGTATCTTTACATCGTTTGCGTATCTTTACTATTCCAATTGTGTATCTTTACATCGTTTGCGTATCTTTACTATTCCAATTGTGTATCTTTTCATTTCTCGTTTGAGTCTCTTTCTGTAAGGCTTTCTGATGCGAGTTTCTATTGAACTTGAGAGTTTTGCAAGTGTGGGAGTGTGTTTCTTTCAAACTGAGTATCTTTACATCGTTTGCGTATCTTTACTATTCCAATTGTGTATCTTTACATCGTTTGCGTATCTTTACTATTCCAATTGTGTATCTTTTCATTTCTCGTTTGAGTCTCTTTCTGTAAGGCTTCTGATGCGAGTTTCTATTGTATTTGAGAGTTTTGCAAGTGTGGGAGTGTGTTTCTTTCAAACTGAGTATCTTTACATCGTTTGCGTATCTTTACTATTCCAATTGTGTATCTTTACATCGTTTGCGTATCTTTACTATTCCAATTGTGTATCTTTTCATTTCTCGTTTGAGTCTCTTTCTGTAAGGCTTCTGATGCGAGTTTCTGTTGTATTTGAGAGTTTTGCAAGTGTGGGAGTGTGTTTCTTTCAAACTGAATATCTTTACATCGTTTGCGTATCTTTACTATTCCAATTGTGTATCTTTTCATTTCTCGTTTGAGTATCTTTCTGTAAGGCTTTCTGATGCGAGTTTCTATTGAATTTGAGAGTTTTGCAAGTGTGGGAGTGTGTTTCTTTCAAACTGAGTATCTTTACATCGTTTGCGTATCTTTACTATTCCAATTGTGTATCTTTACATCGTTTGCGTATCTTTACTATTCCAATTGTGTATCTTTTTATTTCTCGTTTGAGTATCTTTCTGTAAGGCTTCTTATGCGAGTTTCTATTGTATTTGAGAGTTTTGCAAGTGTCGGAGTGTGTTTCTTTCAAACTGAGTATCTTTACATCGTTTTCGTATCTTTACTATTCCAATTGTGTATCTTTTCATTTCTCGTTTGAGTATCTTTCTGTAAGGCTTCTGATGCGAGTTTCTATTGTATTTGAGAGTTTTGCAAGTGTGGGAGTGTGTTTCTTTCAAACTGAGTATCTTTACATCGTTTGCGTATCTTTACTATTCCAATTGTGTATCTTTACATCGTTTGCGTATCTTTACTATTCCAATTGTGTATCTTTTCATTTCTCGTTTGAGTCTCTTTCTGTAAGGCTTCTGATGCGAGTTTCTATTGTATTTGAGAGTTTTGCAAGTGTGGGAGTGTGTTTCTTTCAAACTGAGTATCTTTACATCGTTTGCGTATCTTTACTATTCCAATTGTGTATCTTTACATCGTTTGCGTATCTTTACTATTCCAATTGTGTATCTTTTCATTTCTCGTTTGAGTCTCTTTCTGTAAGGCTTCTGATGCGAGTTTCTATTGTATTTGAGAGTTTTGCAAGTGTGGGAGTGTGTTTCTTTCAAACTGAGTATCTTTACATCGTTTGCGTATCTTTACTATTCCAATTGTGTATCTTTTCATTTCTCGTTTGAGTATCTTTCTGTAAGGCTTTCTGATGCGAGTTTCTATTGAATTTGAGAGTTTTGCAAGTGTGGGAGTGTGTTTCTTTCAAACTGAGTATCTTTACATCGTTTGCGTATCTTTACTATTCCAATTGTGTATCTTTACATCGTTTGCGTATCTTTACTATTCCAATTGTGTATCTTTTTATTTCTCGTTTGAGTATCTTTCTGTAAGGCTTCTTATGCGAGTTTCTATTGTATTTGAGAGTTTTGCAAGTGTCGGAGTGTGTTTCTTTCAAACTGAGTATCTTTACATCGTTTTCGTATCTTTACTATTCCAATTGTGTATCTTTTCATTTCTCGTTTGAGTATCTTTCTGTAAGGCTTCTGATGCGAGTTTCTATTGTATTTGAGAGTTTTGCAAGTGTGGGAGTGTGTTTCTTTCAAACTGAGTATCTTTACATCGTTTGCGTATCTTTACTATTCCAATTGTGTATCTTTACATCGTTTGCGTATCTTTACTATTCCAATTGTGTATCTTTTCATTTCTCGTTTGAGTCTCTTTCTGTAAGGCTTCTGATGCGAGTTTCTATTGTATTTGAGAGTTTTGCAAGTGTGGGAGTGTGTTTCTTTCAAACTGAGTATCTTTACATCGTTTGCGTATCTTTACTATTCCAATTGTGTATCTTTACATCGTTTGCGTATCTTTACTATTCCAATTGTGTATCTTTTCATTTCTCGTTTGAGTCTCTTTCTGTAAGGCTTCTGATGCGAGTTTCTATTGTATTTGAGAGTTTTGCAAGTGTGGGAGTGTGTTTCTTTCAAACTGAGTATCTTTACATCGTTTGCGTATCTTTACTATTCCAATTGTGTATCTTTTCATTTCTCGTTTGAGTATCTTTCTGTAAGGCTTTCTGATGCGAGTTTCTATTGAATTTGAGAGTTTTGCAAGTGTGGGAGTGTGTTTCTTTCAAACTGAGTATCTTTACATCGTTTGCGTATCTTTACTATTCCAATTGTGTATCTTTACATCGTTTGCGTATCTTTACTATTCCAATTGTGTATCTTTTTATTTCTCGTTTGAGTATCTTTCTGTAAGGCTTCTTATGCGAGTTTCTATTGTATTTGAGAGTTTTGCAAGTGTCGGAGTGTGTTTCTTTCAAACTGAGTATCTTTACATCGTTTTCGTATCTTTACTATTCCAATTGTGTATCTTTTCATTTCTCGTTTGAGTATCTTTCTGTAAGGCTTCTGATGCGAGTTTCTATTGTATTTGAGAGTTTTGCAAGTGTGGGAGTGTGTTTCTTTCAAACTGAGTATCTTTACATCGCTTGCGTATCTTTACTATTCCAATTGTGTATCTTTAAATTTCTCGTTTGAGTATCTTTCTGTAAGGCTTCTGATGCGAGTTTCTATTGTATTTGAGAGTTTTGCAAGTGTGGGAGTGTGTTTCTTTCAAACTGAGTATCTTTACATCGTTTGCGTATCTTTACTATTCCAATTGTGTATCTTTTCATTTCTCGTTTCAGTATCTTTCTGTAAGGCTTTCTGATGCGAGTTTCTATTGAATTTGAGAGTTTTGCAAGTGTGGGAGTGTGTTTCTTTCAAACTGAGTATCTTTACATCGTTTGCGTATCTTTACTATTCCAATTGTGTATCTTTACATCGTTTGCGTATCTTTACTATTCCAATTGTGTATCTTTTCATTTCTCGTTTGAGTCTCTTTCTGTAAGGCTTTCTGATGCGAGTTTCTATTGAACTTGAGAGTTTTGCAAGTGTGGGAGTGTGTTTCTTTCAAACTGAGTATCTTTACATCGTTTGCGTATCTTTACTATTCCAATTGTGTATCTTTACATCGTTTGCGTATCTTTACTATTCCCATTGTGTATCTTTTCATTTCTCGTTTGAGTCTCTTTCTGTAAGGCTTCTGATGCGAGTTTCTATTGTATTTGAGAGTTTTGCAAGTGTGGGAGTGTGTTTCTTTCAAACTGAGTATCTTTACATCGTTTGCGTATCTTTACTATTCCAATTGTGTATCTTTTCATTTCTCGTTTGAGTATCTTTCTGTAAGGCTTTCTGATGCGAGTTTCTATTGAATTTGAGAGTTTTGCAAGTGTGGAGTGTGTTTCTTTCAAACTGAGTATCTTTACATCGTTTGCGTATCTTTACTATTCCAATTGTGTATCTTTACATCGTTTGCGTATCTTTACTATTCCAATTGTGTATCTTTTTATTTCTCGTTTGAGTATCTTTCTGTAAGGCTTCTTATGCGAGTTTCTATTGTATTTGAGAGTTTTGCAAGTGTGGGAGTGTGTTTCTTTCAAACTGAGTATCTTTACATCGTTTGCGTATCTTTACTATTCCAATTGTGTATCTTTTCATTTCTCGTTTGAGTATCTTTCTGTAAGGCTTTCTGATGCGAGTTTCTATTGAATTTGAGAGTTTTGCAAGTGTGGGAGTGTGTTTCTTTCAAACTGAGTATCTTTACATCGTTTGCGTATCTTTACTATTCCAATTGTGTATCTTTACATCGTTTGCGTATCTTTACTATTCCAATTGTGTATCTTTTCATTTCTCGTTTGAGTCTCTTTCTGTAAGGCTTTCTGATGCGAGTTTCTATTGAACTTGAGAGTTTTGCAAGTGTGGGAGTGTGTTTCTTTCAAACTGAGTATCTTTACATCGTTTGCGTATCTTTACTATTCCAATTGTGTATCTTTACATCGTTTGCGTATCTTTACTATTCCAATTGTGTATCTTTTCATTTCTCGTTTGAGTCTCTTTCTGTAAGGCTTCTGATGCGAGTTTCTGTTGTATTTGAGAGTTTTGCAAGTGTGGGAGTGTGTTTCTTTCAAACTGAGTATCTTTACATCGTTTGCGTATCTTTACTATTCCAATTGTGTATCTTTACATCGTTTGCGTATCTTTACTATTCCAATTGTGTATCTTTTCATTTCTCGTTTGAGTCTCTTTCTGTAAGGCTTCTGATGCGAGTTTCTATTGTATTTGAGAGTTTTGCAAGTGTGGGAGTGTGTTTCTTTCAAACTGAATATCTTTACATCGTTTGCGTATCTTTACTATTCCAATTGTGTATCTTTTCATTTCTCGTTTGAGTATCTTTCTGTAAGGCTTTCTGATGCGAGTTTCTATTGAATTTGAGAGTTTTGCAAGTGTGGGAGTGTGTTTCTTTCAAACTGAGTATCTTTACATCGTTTGCGTATCTTTACTATTCCAATTGTGTATCTTTACATCGTTTGCGTATCTTTACTATTCCAATTGTGTATCTTTTTATTTCTCGTTTGAGTATCTTTCTGTAAGGCTTCTTATGCGAGTTTCTATTGTATTTGAGAGTTTTGCAAGTGTCGGAGTGTGTTTCTTTCAAACTGAGTATCTTTACATCGTTTTCGTATCTTTACTATTCCAATTGTGTATCTTTTCATTTCTCGTTTGAGTATCTTTCTGTAAGGCTTCTGATGCGAGTTTCTATTGTATTTGAGAGTTTTGCAAGTGTGGGAGTGTGTTTCTTTCAAACTGAGTATCTTTACATCGTTTGCGTATCTTTACTATTCCAATTGTGTATCTTTACATCGTTTGCGTATCTTTACTATTCCAATTGTGTATCTTTTCATTTCTCGTTTGAGTCTCTTTCTGTAAGGCTTCTGATGCGAGTTTCTATTGTATTTGAGAGTTTTGCAAGTGTGGGAGTGTGTTTCTTTCAAACTGAGTATCTTTACATCGTTTGCGTATCTTTACTATTCCAATTGTGTATCTTTACATCGTTTGCGTATCTTTACTATTCCAATTGTGTATCTTTTCATTTCTCGTTTGAGTCTCTTTCTGTAAGGCTTCTGATGCGAGTTTCTATTGTATTTGAGAGTTTTGCAAGTGTGGGAGTGTGTTTCTTTCAAACTGAGTATCTTTACATCGTTTGCGTATCTTTACTATTCCAATTGTGTATCTTTTCATTTCTCGTTTGAGTATCTTTCTGTAAGGCTTTCTGATGCGAGTTTCTATTGAATTTGAGAGTTTTGCAAGTGTGGGAGTGTGTTTCTTTCAAACTGAGTATCTTTACATCGTTTGCGTATCTTTACTATTCCAATTGTGTATCTTTACATCGTTTGCGTATCTTTACTATTCCAATTGTGTATCTTTTTATTTCTCGTTTGAGTATCTTTCTGTAAGGCTTCTTATGCGAGTTTCTATTGTATTTGAGAGTTTTGCAAGTGTCGGAGTGTGTTTCTTTCAAACTGAGTATCTTTACATCGTTTTCGTATCTTTACTATTCCAATTGTGTATCTTTTCATTTCTCGTTTGAGTATCTTTCTGTAAGGCTTCTGATGCGAGTTTCTATTGTATTTGAGAGTTTTGCAAGTGTGGGAGTGTGTTTCTTTCAAACTGAGTATCTTTACATCGTTTGCGTATCTTTACTATTCCAATTGTGTATCTTTACATCGTTTGCGTATCTTTACTATTCCAATTGTGTATCTTTTCATTTCTCGTTTGAGTCTCTTTCTGTAAGGCTTCTGATGCGAGTTTCTATTGTATTTGAGAGTTTTGCAAGTGTGGGAGTGTGTTTCTTTCAAACTGAGTATCTTTACATCGTTTGCGTATCTTTACTATTCCAATTGTGTATCTTTACATCGTTTGCGTATCTTTACTATTCCAATTGTGTATCTTTTCATTTCTCGTTTGAGTCTCTTTCTGTAAGGCTTCTGATGCGAGTTTCTATTGTATTTGAGAGTTTTGCAAGTGTGGGAGTGTGTTTCTTTCAAACTGAGTATCTTTACATCGTTTGCGTATCTTTACTATTCCAATTGTGTATCTTTTCATTTCTCGTTTGAGTATCTTTCTGTAAGGCTTCTTATGCGAGTTTCTATTGTATTTGAGAGTTTTGCAAGTGTCGGAGTGTGTTTCTTTCAAACTGAGTATCTTTACATCGTTTTCGTATCTTTACTATTCCAATTGTGTATCTTTTCATTTCTCGTTTGAGTATCTTTCTGTAAGGCTTCTGATGCGAGTTTCTATTGTATTTGAGAGTTTTGCAAGTGTGGGAGTGTGTTTCTTTCAAACTGAGTATCTTTACATCGTTTGCGTATCTTTACTATTCCAATTGTGTATCTTTACATCGTTTGCGTATCTTTACTATTCCAATTGTGTATCTTTTCATTTCTCGTTTGAGTCTCTTTCTGTAAGGCTTCTGATGCGAGTTTCTATTGTATTTGAGAGTTTTGCAAGTGTGGGAGTGTGTTTCTTTCAAACTGAGTATCTTTACATCGTTTGCGTATCTTTACTATTCCAATTGTGTATCTTTACATCGTTTGCGTATCTTTACTATTCCAATTGTGTATCTTTTCATTTCTCGTTTGAGTCTCTTTCTGTAAGGCTTCTGATGCGAGTTTCTATTGTATTTGAGAGTTTTGCAAGTGTGGGAGTGTGTTTCTTTCAAACTGAGTATCTTTACATCGTTTGCGTATCTTTACTATTCCAATTGTGTATCTTTTCATTTCTCGTTTGAGTATCTTTCTGTAAGGCTTTCTGATGCGAGTTTCTATTGAATTTGAGAGTTTTGCAAGTGTGGGAGTGTGTTTCTTTCAAACTGAGTATCTTTACATCGTTTGCGTATCTTTACTATTCCAATTGTGTATCTTTACATCGTTTGCGTATCTTTACTATTCCAATTGTGTATCTTTTTATTTCTCGTTTGAGTATCTTTCTGTAAGGCTTCTTATGCGAGTTTCTATTGTATTTGAGAGTTTTGCAAGTGTCGGAGTGTGTTTCTTTCAAACTGAGTATCTTTACATCGTTTTCGTATCTTTACTATTCCAATTGTGTATCTTTTCATTTCTCGTTTGAGTATCTTTCTGTAAGGCTTCTGATGCGAGTTTCTATTGTATTTGAGAGTTTTGCAAGTGTGGGAGTGTGTTTCTTTCAAACTGAGTATCTTTACATCGCTTGCGTATCTTTACTATTCCAATTGTGTATCTTTAAATTTCTCGTTTGAGTATCTTTCTGTAAGGCTTCTGATGCGAGTTTCTATTGTATTTGAGAGTTTTGCAAGTGTGGGAGTGTGTTTCTTTCAAACTGAGTATCTTTACATCGTTTGCGTATCTTTACTATTCCAATTGTGTATCTTTTCATTTCTCGTTTCAGTATCTTTCTGTAAGGCTTTCTGATGCGAGTTTCTATTGAATTTGAGAGTTTTGCAAGTGTGGGAGTGTGTTTCTTTCAAACTGAGTATCTTTACATCGTTTGCGTATCTTTACTATTCCAATTGTGTATCTTTACATCGTTTGCGTATCTTTACTATTCCAATTGTGTATCTTTTCATTTCTCGTTTGAGTCTCTTTCTGTAAGGCTTTCTGATGCGAGTTTCTATTGAACTTGAGAGTTTTGCAAGTGTGGGAGTGTGTTTCTTTCAAACTGAGTATCTTTACATCGTTTGCGTATCTTTACTATTCCAATTGTGTATCTTTACATCGTTTGCGTATCTTTACTATTCCAATTGTGTATCTTTTCATTTCTCGTTTGAGTCTCTTTCTGTAAGGCTTCTGATGCGAGTTTCTATTGTATTTGAGAGTTTTGCAAGTGTGGGAGTGTGTTTCTTTCAAACTGAGTATCTTTACATCGTTTGCGTATCTTTACTATTCCAATTGTGTATCTTTTCATTTCTCGTTTGAGTATCTTTCTGTAAGGCTTTCTGATGCGAGTTTCTATTGAATTTGAGAGTTTTGCAAGTGTGGAGTGTGTTTCTTTCAAACTGAGTATCTTTACATCGTTTGCGTATCTTTACTATTCCAATTGTGTATCTTTACATCGTTTGCGTATCTTTACTATTCCAATTGTGTATCTTTTTATTTCTCGTTTGAGTATCTTTCTGTAAGGCTTCTTATGCGAGTTTCTATTGTATTTGAGAGTTTTGCAAGTGTGGGAGTGTGTTTCTTTCAAACTGAGTATCTTTACATCGTTTGCGTATCTTTACTATTCCAATTGTGTATCTTTTCATTTCTCGTTTGAGTATCTTTCTGTAAGGCTTTCTGATGCGAGTTTCTATTGAATTTGAGAGTTTTGCAAGTGTGGGAGTGTGTTTCTTTCAAACTGAGTATCTTTACATCGTTTGCGTATCTTTACTATTCCAATTGTGTATCTTTACATCGTTTGCGTATCTTTACTATTCCAATTGTGTATCTTTTCATTTCTCGTTTGAGTCTCTTTCTGTAAGGCTTCTGATGCGAGTTTCTATTGTATTTGAGAGTTTTGCAAGTGTGGGAGTGTGTTTCTTTCAAACTGAGTATTTTTACATCGTTTGCGTATCTTTACTATTCCAATTGTGTATCTTTACATCGTTTGCGTATCTTTACTATTCCAATTGTGTATCTTTTCATTTCTCGTTTGAGTCTCTTTCTGTAAGGCTTCTGATGCGAGTTTCTATTGTATTTGAGAGTTTTGCAAGTGTGGGAGTGTGTTTCTTTCAAACTGAGTATCTATACATCGTTTGCGTATCTTTACTATTCCAATTGTGTATCTTTACATCGTTTGCGTATCTTTACTATTCCAATTGTGTATCTTTTCATTTCTCGTTTGAGTCTCTTTCTGTAAGGCTTCTGATGCGAGTTTCTATTGTATTTGAGAGTTTTGCAAGTGTGGGAGTGTGTTTCTTTCAAACTGAGTATCTTTACATCGTTTGCGTATCTTTACTATTCCAATTGTGTATCTTTACATCGTTTGCGTATCTTTACTATTCCAATTGTGTATCTTTTCATTTCTCGTTTGAGTCTCTTTCTGTAAGGCTTCTGATGCGAGTTTCTATTGTATTTGAGAGTTTTGCAAGTGTGGGAGTGTGTTTCTTTCAAACTGAGTATCTTTACATCGTTTGCGTATCTTTACTATTCCAATTGTGTATCTTTTCATTTCTCGTTTGAGTATCTTTCTGTAAGGCTTTCTGATGCGAGTTTCTATTGAATTTGAGAGTTTTGCAAGTGTGGGAGTGTGTTTCTTTCAAACTGAGTATCTTTACATCGTTTGCGTATCTTTACTATTCCAATTGTGTATCTTTACATCGTTTGCGTATCTTTACTATTCCAATTGTGTATCTTTTCATTTCTCGTTTGAGTCTCTTTCTGTAAGGCTTCTGATGCGAGTTTCTATTGTATTTGAGAGTTTTGCCAGTGTGGGAGTGTGTTTCTTTCAAACCGAGTATCTTTACATCGTTTGCGTATCTTTACTATTCCAATTGTGTATCTTTACATCGTTTGCGTATCTTTACTATTCCAATTGTGTATCTTTTCATTTCTCGTTTGAGTCTCTTTCTGTAAGGCTTCTGATGCGAGTTTCTATTGTATTTGAGAGTTTTGCAAGTGTGGGAGTGTGTTTCTTTCAAACTGAGTATCTTTACATCGTTTGCGTATCTTTACTATTCCAATTGTGTATCTTTTCATTTCTCGTTTGAGTATCTTTCTGTAAGGCTTTCTGATGCGAGTTTCTATTGAATTTGAGAGTTTTGCAAGTGTGGGAGTTTGTTTCTTTCAAACTGAGTATCTTTACATCGTTTGCGTATCTTTACTATTCCAATTGTGTATCTTTACATCGTTTGCGTATCTTTACTATTCCAATTGTGTATCTTTTCATTTCTCGTTTGAGTCTCTTTCTGTAAGGCTTCTGATGCGAGTTTCTATTGTATTTGAGAGTTTTGCAAGTGTGGGAGTGTGTTTCTTTCAAACTGAGTATCTTTACATCGTTTGCGTATCTTTACTATTCCAATTGTGTATCTTTACATCGTTTGCGTATCTTTACTATTCCAATTGTGTATCTTTTCATTTCTCGTTTGAGTCTCTTTCTGTAAGGCTTCTGATGCGAGTTTCTATTGTATTTGAGAGTTTTGCAAGTGTGGGAGTGTGTTTCTTTCAAACTGAGTATCTTTACATCGTTTGCGTATCTTTACTATTCCAATTGTGTATCTTTACATCGTTTGCGTATCTTTACTATTCCAATTGTGTATCTTTTCATTTCTCGTTTGAGTCTCTTTCTGTAAGGCTTTCTGATGCGAGTTTCTATTGAACTTGAGAGTTTTGCAAGTGTGGGAGTGTGTTTCTTTCAAACTGAGTATCTTTACATCGTTTGCGTATCTTTACTATTCCAATTGTGTATCTTTACATCGTTTGCGTATCTTTACTATTCCAATTGTGTATCTTTTCATTTCTCGTTTGAGTCTCTTTCTGTAAGGCTTCTGATGCGAGTTTCTATTGTATTTGAGAGTTTTGCAAGTGTGGGAGTGTGTTTCTTTCAAACTGAGTATCTTTACATCGTTTGCGTATCTTTACTATTCCAATTGTGTATCTTTACATCGTTTGCGTATCTTTACTATTCCAATTGTGTATCTTTTCATTTCTCGTTTGAGTCTCTTTCTGTAAGGCTTCTGATGCGAGTTTCTATTGTATTTGAGAGTTTTGCAAGTGTGGGAGTGTGTTTCTTTCAAACTGAATATCTTTACATCGTTTGCGTATCTTTACTATTCCAATTGTGTATCTTTTCATTTCTCGTTTGAGTATCTTTCTGTAAGGCTTTCTGATGCGAGTTTCTATTGAATTTGAGAGTTTTGCAAGTGTGGGAGTGTGTTTCTTTCAAACTGAGTATCTTTACATCGTTTGCGTATCTTTACTATTCCAATTGTGTATCTTTACATCGTTTGCGTATCTTTACTATTCCAATTGTGTATCTTTTTATTTCTCGTTTGAGTATCTTTCTGTAAGGCTTCTTATGCGAGTTTCTATTGTATTTGAGAGTTTTGCAAGTGTCGGAGTGTGTTTCTTTCAAACTGAGTATCTTTACATCGTTTTCGTATCTTTACTATTCCAATTGTGTATCTTTTCATTTCTCGTTTGAGTATCTTTCTGTAAGGCTTCTGATGCGAGTTTCTATTGTATTTGAGAGTTTTGCAAGTGTGGGAGTGTGTTTCTTTCAAACTGAGTATCTTTACATCGTTTGCGTATCTTTACTATTCCAATTGTGTATCTTTACATCGTTTGCGTATCTTTACTATTCCAATTGTGTATCTTTTCATTTCTCGTTTGAGTCTCTTTCTGTAAGGCTTCTGATGCGAGTTTCTATTGTATTTGAGAGTTTTGCAAGTGTGGGAGTGTGTTTCTTTCAAACTGAGTATCTTTACATCGTTTGCGTATCTTTACTATTCCAATTGTGTATCTTTACATCGTTTGCGTATCTTTACTATTCCAATTGTGTATCTTTTCATTTCTCGTTTGAGTCTCTTTCTGTAAGGCTTCTGATGCGAGTTTCTATTGTATTTGAGAGTTTTGCAAGTGTGGGAGTGTGTTTCTTTCAAACTGAGTATCTTTACATCGTTTGCGTATCTTTACTATTCCAATTGTGTATCTTTTCATTTCTCGTTTGAGTATCTTTCTGTAAGGCTTTCTGATGCGAGTTTCTATTGAATTTGAGAGTTTTGCAAGTGTGGGAGTGTGTTTCTTTCAAACTGAGTATCTTTACATCGTTTGCGTATCTTTACTATTCCAATTGTGTATCTTTACATCGTTTGCGTATCTTTACTATTCCAATTGTGTATCTTTTTATTTCTCGTTTGAGTATCTTTCTGTAAGGCTTCTTATGCGAGTTTCTATTGTATTTGAGAGTTTTGCAAGTGTCGGAGTGTGTTTCTTTCAAACTGAGTATCTTTACATCGTTTTCGTATCTTTACTATTCCAATTGTGTATCTTTTCATTTCTCGTTTGACTATCTTTCTGTAAGGCTTCTGATGCGAGTTTCTATTGTATTTGAGAGTTTTGCAAGTGTGGGAGTGTGTTTCTTTCAAACTGAGTATCTTTACATCGTTTGCGTATCTTTACTATTCCAATTGTGTATCTTTAAATTTCTCGTTTGAGTATCTTTCTGTAAGGCTTCTGATGCGAGTTTCTATTGTATTTGAGAGTTTTGCAAGTGTGGGAGTGTGTTTCTTTCAAACTGAGTATCTTTACATCGTTTGCGTATCTTTACTATTCCAATTGTGTATCTTTTCATTTCTCGTTTCAGTATCTTTCTGTAAGGCTTTCTGATGCGAGTTTCTATTGAATTTGAGAGTTTTGCAAGTGTGGGAGTGTGTTTCTTTCAAACTGAGTATCTTTACATCGTTTGCGTATCTTTACTATTCCAATTGTGTATCTTTACATCGTTTGCGTATCTTTACTATTCCAATTGTGTATCTTTTCATTTCTCGTTTGAGTCTCTTTCTGTAAGGCTTTCTGATGCGAGTTTCTATTGAACTTGAGAGTTTTGCAAGTGTGGGAGTGTGTTTCTTTCAAACTGAGTATCTTTACATCGTTTGCGTATCTTTACTATTCCAATTGTGTATCTTTACATCGTTTGCGTATCTTTACTATTCCAATTGTGTATCTTTTCATTTCTCGTTTGAGTCTCTTTCTGTAAGGCTTCTGATGCGAGTTTCTATTGTATTTGAGAGTTTTGCAAGTGTGGGAGTGTGTTTCTTTCAAACTGAGTATCTTTACATCGTTTGCGTATCTTTACTATTCCAATTGTGTATCTTTTCATTTCTCGTTTGAGTATCTTTCTGTAAGGCTTTCTGATGCGAGTTTCTATTGAATTTGAGAGTTTTGCAAGTGTGGAGTGTGTTTCTTTCAAACTGAGTATCTTTACATCGTTTGCGTATCTTTACTATTCCAATTGTGTATCTTTACATCGTTTGCGTATCTTTACTATTCCAATTGTATATCTTTTTATTTCTCGTTTGAGTATCTTTCTGTAAGGCTTCTTATGCGAGTTTCTATTGTATTTGAGAGTTTTGCAAGTGTGGGAGTGTGTTTCTTTCAAACTGAGTATCTTTACATCGTTTGCGTATCTTTACTATTCCAATTGTGTATCTTTTCATTTCTCGTTTGAGTATCTTTCTGTAAGGCTTTCTGATGCGAGTTTCTATTGAATTTGAGAGTTTTGCAAGTGTGGGAGTGTGTTTCTTTCAAACTGAGTATCTTTACATCGTTTGCGTATCTTTACTATTCCAATTGTGTATCTTTACATCGTTTGCGTATCTTTACTATTCCAATTGTGTATCTTTTCATTTCTCGTTTGAGTCTCTTTCTGTAAGGCTTCTGATGCGAGTTTCTATTGTATTTGAGAGTTTTGCAAGTGTGGGAGTGTGTTTCTTTCAAACTGAGTATCTTTACATCGTTTGCGTATCTTTACTATTCCAATTGTGTATCTTTACATCGTTTGCGTATCTTTACTATTCCAATTGTGTATCTTTTCATTTCTCGTTTGAGTCTCTTTCTGTAAGGCTTCTGATGCGAGTTTCTATTGTATTTGAGAGTTTTGCAAGTGTGGGAGTGTGTTTCTTTCAAACTGAGTATCTTTACATCGTTTGCGTATCTTTACTATTCCAATTGTGTATCTTTACATCGTTTGCGTATATTTACTATTCCAATTGTGTATCTTTTCATTTCTCGTTTGAGTCTCTTTCTGTAAGGCTTCTGATGCGAGTTTCTATTGTATTTGAGAGTTTTGCAAGTGTGGGAGTGTGTTTCTTTCAAACTGAGTATCTTTACATCGTTTGCGTATCTTTACTATTCCAATTGTGTATCTTTACATCGTTTGCGTATCTTTACTATTCCAATTGTGTATCTTTTCATTTCTCGTTTGAGTCTCTTTCTGTAAGGCTTCTGATGCGAGTTTCTATTGAATTTGAGAGTTTTGCAAGTGTGGGAGTGTGTTTCTTTCAAACTGAGTATCTTTACATCGTTTGCGTATCTTTACTATTCCAATTGTGTATCTTTTCATTTCTCGTTTGAGTATCTTTCTGTAAGGCTTTCTGATGCGAGTTTCTATTGAATTTGAGAGTTTTGCAAGTGTGGGAGTGTGTTTCTTTCAAACTGAGTATCTTTACATCGTTTGCGTATCTTTACTATTCCAATTGTGTATCTTTACATCGTTTGCGTATCTTTACTATTCCAATTGTGTATCTTTTTATTTCTCGTTTGAGTATCTTTCTGTAAGGCTTCTTATGCGAGTTTCTATTGTATTTGAGAGTTTTGCAAGTGTCGGAGTGTGTTTCTTTCAAACTGAGTATCTTTACATAGTTTTCGTATCTTTACTATTCCAATTGTGTATCATTTCATTTCTCGTTTGAGTATCTTTCTGTAAGGCTTCTGATGCGAGTTTCTATTGTATTTGAGAGTTTTGCAAGTGTGGGAGTGTGTTTCTTTCAAACTGAGTATCTTTACATCGTTTGCGTATCTTTACTATTCCAATTGTGTATCTTTAAATTTCTCGTTTGAGTATCTTTCTGTAAGGCTTCTGATGCGAGTTTCTATTGTATTTGAGAGTTTTGCAAGTGTGGGAGTGTGTTTCTTTCAAACTGAGTATCTTTACATCGTTTGCGTATCTTTACTATTCCAATTGTGTATCTTTTCATTTCTCGTTTCGGTATCTTTCTGTAAGGCTTTCTGATGCGAGTTTCTATTGAATTTGAGAGTTTTGCAAGTGTGGGAGTGTGTTTCTTTCAAACTGAGTATCTTTACATCGTTTGCGTATCTTTACTATTCCAATTGTGTATCTTTACATCGTTTGCGTATCTTTACTATTCCAATTGTGTATCTTTTCATTTCTCGTTTGAGTCTCTTTCTGTAAGGCTTTCTGATGCGAGTTTCTATTGAATTTGAGAGTTTTGCAAGTGTGGGAGTGTGTTTCTTTCAAACTGAGTATCTTTACATCGTTTGCGTATCTTTACTATTCCAATTGTGTATCTTTACATCGTTTGCGTATCTTTACTATTCCAATTGTGTATCTTTTTATTTCTCGTTTGAGTATCTTTCTGTAAGGCTTCTTATGCGAGTTTCTATTGTATTTGAGAGTTTTGCAAGTGTCGGAGTGTGTTTCTTTCAAACTGAGTATCTTTACATCGTTTGCGTATCTTTTACTATTCCAATTGTGTATCTTTTCATTTCTCGTTTGAGTATCTTTCTGTAAGGCTTCTGATGCGAGTTTCTATTGTATTTGAGAGTTTTGCAAGTGTGGGAGTGTGTTTCTTTCAAACTGAGTATCTTTACATCGTTTGCGTATCTTTACTATTCCAATTGTGTATCTTTAAATTTCTCGTTTGAGTATCTTTCTGTAAGGCTTCTGATGCGAGTTTCTATTGTATTTGAGAGTTTTGCAAGTGTGGGAGTGTGTTTCTTTCAAACTGAGTATCTTTACATCGTTTGCGTATCTTTACTATTCCAATTGTGTATCTTTTCATTTCTCGTGTCGGTATCTTTCTGTAAGGCTTTCTGATGCGAGTTTCTATTGAATTTGAGAGTTTTGCAAGTGTGGGAGTGTGTTTCTTTCAAACTGAGTATCTTTACATCGTTTGCGTATCTTTACTATTCCAATTGTGTATCTTTACATCGTTTGCGTATCTTTACTATTCCAATTGTGTATCTTTTCATTTCTCGTTTGAGTCTCTTTCTGTAAGGCTTCTGATGCGAGTTTCTATTGTATTTGAGAGTTTTGCAAGTGTGGGAGTGTGTTTCTTTCAAACTGAGTATCTTTACATCGTTTGCGTATCTTTACTATTCCAATTGTGTATCTTTTCATTTCTCGTTTGAGTATCTTTCTGTAAGGCTTTCTGATGCGAGTTTCTATTGAATTTGAGAGTTTTGCAAGTGTGGGAGTGTGTTTCTTTCAAACTGAGTATCTTTACATCGTTTGCGTATCTTTACTATTCCAATTGTGTATCTTTACATCGTTTGCGTATCTTTACTATTCCAATTGTGTATCTTTTTATTTCTCGTTAGAGTATCTTTCTGTAAGGCTTCTTATGCGAGTTTCTATTGTATTTGAGAGTTTTGCAAGTGTGGGAGTGTGTTTCTTTCAAACTGAGTATCTTTACATCGTTTGCGTATCTTTACTATTCCAATTGTGTATCTTTTCATTTCTCGTTTGAGTATCTTTCTGTAAGGCTTTCTGATGCGAGTTTCTATTGAATTTGAGAGTTTTGCAAGTGTGGGAGTGTGTTTCTTTCAAACTGAGTATCTTTACATCGTTTGCGTATCTTTACTATTCCAATTGTGTATCTTTACATCGTTTGCGTATCTTTACTATTCCAATTGTGTATCTTTTCATTTCTCGTTTGAGTCTCTTTCTGTAAGGCTTCTGATGCGAGTTTCTATTGTATTTGAGAGTTTTGTAAGTGTGGGAGTGTGTTTCTTTCAAACTGAGTATCTTTACATCGTTTGCGTATCTTTACTATTCCAATTGTGTATCTTTACATCGTTTGCGTATCTTTACTATTCCAATTGTGTATCTTTTCATTTCTCGTTTGAGTCTCTTTCTGTAAGGCTTCTGATGCGAGTTTCTATTGTATTTGAGAGTTTTGCAAGTGTGGGAGTGTGTTTCTTTCAAACTGAGTATCTTTACATCGTTTGCGTATCTTTACTATTCCAATTGTGTATCTTTACATCGTTTGCGTATATTTACTATTCCAATTGTGTATCTTTTCATTTCTCGTTTGAGTCTCTTTCTGTAAGGCTTCTGATGCGAGTTTCTATTGTATTTGAGAGTTTTGCAAGTGTGGGAGTGTGTTTCTTTCAAACTGAGTATCTTTACATCGTTTGCGTATCTTTACTATTCCAATTGTGTATCTTTACATCGTTTGCGTATCTTTACTATTCCAATTGTGTATCTTTTCATTTCTCGTTTGAGTCTCTTTCTGTAAGGCTTCTGATGCGAGTTTCTATTGAATTTGAGAGTTTTGCAAGTGTGGGAGTGTGTTTCTTTCAAACTGAGTATCTTTACATCGTTTGCGTATCTTTACTATTCCAATTGTGTATCTTTTCATTTCTCGTTTGAGTATCTTTCTGTAAGGCTTTCTGATGCGAGTTTCTATTGAATTTGAGAGTTTTGCAAGTGTGGGAGTGTGTTTCTTTCAAACTGAGTATCTTTACATCGTTTGCGTATCTTTACTATTCCAATTGTGTATCTTTACATCGTTTGCGTATCTTTACTATTCCAATTGTGTATCTTTTTATTTCTCGTTTGAGTATCTTTCTGTAAGGCTTCTTATGCGAGTTTCTATTGTATTTGAGAGTTTTGCAAGTGTCGGAGTGTGTTTCTTTCAAACTGAGTATCTTTACATAGTTTTCGTATCTTTACTATTCCAATTGTGTATCATTTCATTTCTCGTTTGAGTATCTTTCTGTAAGGCTTCTGATGCGAGTTTCTATTGTATTTGAGAGTTTTGCAAGTGTGGGAGTGTGTTTCTTTCAAACTGAGTATCTTTACATCGTTTGCGTATCTTTACTATTCCAATTGTGTATCTTTAAATTTCTCGTTTGAGTATCTTTATGTAAGGCTTCTGATGCGAGTTTCTATTGTATTTGAGAGTTTTGCAAGTGTGGGAGTGTGTTTCTTTCAAACTGAGTATCTTTACATCGTTTGCGTATCTTTACTATTCCAATTGTGTATCTTTTCATTTCTCGTTTCGGTATCTTTCTGTAAGGCTTTCTGATGCGAGTTTCTATTGAATTTGAGAGTTTTGCAAGTGTGGGAGTGTGTTTCTTTCAAACTGAGTATCTTTACATCGTTTGCGTATCTTTACTATTCCAATTGTGTATCTTTACATCGTTTGCGTATCTTTACTATTCCAATTGTGTATCTTTTCATTTCTCGTTTGAGTCTCTTTCTGTAAGGCTTTCTGATGCGAGTTTCTATTGAATTTGAGAGTTTTGCAAGTGTGGGAGTGTGTTTCTTTCAAACTGAGTATCTTTACATCGTTTGCGTATCTTTACTATTCCAATTGTGTATCTTTACATCGTTTGCGTATCTTTACTATTCCAATTGTGTATCTTTTTATTTCTCGTTTGAGTATCTTTCTGTAAGGCTTCTTATGCGAGTTTCTATTGTATTTGAGAGTTTTGCAAGTGTCGGAGTGTGTATCTTTCAAACTGAGTATCTTTACATCGTTTGCGTATCTTTACTATTCCAATTGTGTATCTTTTCATTTCTCGTTTGAGTATCTTTCTGTAAGGCTTCTGATGCGAGTTTCTATTGTATTTGAGAGTTTTGCAAGTGTGGGAGTGTGTTTCTTTCAAACCGAGTATCTTTACATCGTTTGCGTATCTTTACTATTCCAATTGTGTATCTTTAAATTTCTCGTTTGAGTATCTTTCTGTAAGGCTTCTGATGCGAGTTTCTATTGTATTTGAGAGTTTTGCAAGTGTGGGAGTGTGTTTCTTTCAAACTGAGTATCTTTACATCGTTTGCGTATCTTTACTATTCCAATTGTGTATCTTTTCATTTCTCGTGTCGGTATCTTTCTGTAAGGCTTTCTGATGCGAGTTTCTATTGAATTTGAGAGTTTTGCAAGTGTGGGAGTGTGTTTCTTTCAAACTGAGTATCTTTACATCGTTTGCGTATCTTTACTATTCCAATTGTGTATCTTTACATCGTTTGCGTATCTTTACTATTCCAATTGTGTATCTTTTCATTTCTCGTTTGAGTCTCTTTCTGTAAGGCTTCTGATGCGAGTTTCTATTGTATTTGAGAGTTTTGCAAGTGTGGGAGTGTGTTTCTTTCAAACTGAGTATCTTTACATCGTTTGCGTATCTTTACTATTCCAATTGTGTATCTTTTCATTTCTCGTTTGAGTATCTTTCTGTAAGGCTTTCTGATGCGAGTTTCTATTGAATTTGAGAGTTTTGCAAGTGTGGGAGTGTGTTTCTTTCAAACTGAGTATCTTTACATCGTTTGCGTATCTTTACTATTCCAATTGTGTATCTTTACATCGTTTGCGTATCTTTACTATTCCAATTGTGTATCTTTTTATTTCTCGTTAGAGTATCTTTCTGTAAGGCTTCTTATGCGAGTTTCTATTGTATTTGAGAGTTTTGCAAGTGTCGGAGTGTGTTTCTTTCAAACTGAGTATCTTTACATCGTTTGCGTATCTTTACTATTCCAATTGTGTATCTTTTCATTTCTCGTTTGAGTATCTTTCTGTAAGGCTTCTTATGCGAGTTTCTATTGTATTTGAGAGTTTTGCAAGTGTGGGAGTGTGTTTCTTTCAAACTGAGTATCTTTACATCGTTTGCGTATCTTTACTATTCCAATTGTGTATCTTTTCATTTCTCGTTTGAGTATCTTTCTGTAATGCTTTCTGATGCGAGTTTCTATTGTCTTTGAGAGTTTTGCAAGTGTGGGAGTGTGTTTCTTTCAAACTGAGTATCTTTACATCGTTTGCGTATCTTTACTATTCCAATTGTGTATCTTTACATCGTTTGCGTATCTTTACTATTCTAATTGTGTATCTTTTCATTTCTCGTTTGAGTCTCTTTCTGTAAGGCTTCTGATGCGAGTTTCTATTGTATTTGAGAGTTTTGCAAGTGTGGGAGTGTGTTTCTTTCAAACTGAGTATCTTTACATCGTTTGCGTATCTTTACTATTCCAATTGTGTATCTTTTCATTTCTCGTTTGAGTATCTTTCTGTAAGGCTTTCTGATGCGAGTTTCTATTGAATTTGAGAGTTTTGCAAGTGTGGGAGTGTGTTTCATTCAAACTGAGTATCTTTACATCGTTTGCGTATCTTTACTATTCCAATTGTGTATCTTTACATCGTTTGCGTATCTTTACTATTCCAATTGTGTATCTTTTCATTTCTCGTTTGAGTCTCTTTCTGTAAGGCTTCTGATGCGAGTTTCTATTGTATTTGAGAGTTTTGCAAGTGTGGGAGTGTGTTTCTTTCAAACTGAGTATCTTTACATCGTTTGCGTATCTTTACTATTCCAATTGTGTATCTTTTCATTTCTCGTTTGAGTATCTTTCTGTAAGGCTTTCTGATGCGAGTTTCTATTGAATTTGAGAGTTTTGCAAGTGTGGGAGTGTGTTTCTTTCAAACTGAGTATCTTTACATCGTTTGCGTATCTTTACTATTCCAATTGTGTATCTTTACATCGTTTGCGTATCTTTACTATTCCAATTGTGTATCTTTTTATTTCTCGTTTGAGTATCTTTCTGTAAGGCTTCTTATGCGAGTTTCTATTGTATTTGAGAGTTTTGCAAGTGTCGGAGTGTGTTTCTTTCAAACTGAGTATCTTTACATCGTTTGCGTATCTTTACTATTCCAATTGTGTATCTTTAAATTTCTCGTTTGAGTATCTTTCTGTAAGGCTTCTGATGCGAGTTTCTATTGTATTTGAGAGTTTTGCAAGTGTGGGAGTGTGTTTCTTTCAAACTGAGTATCTTTACATCGTTTGCGTATCTTTACTATTCCAATTGTGTATCTTTTCATTTCTCGTTTCGGTATCTTTCTGTAAGGCTTTCTGATGCGAGTTTCTATTGAATTTTGAGAGTTTTGCAAGTGTGGGAGTGTGTTTCTTTCAAACTGAGTATCTTTACATCGTTTGCGTATCTTTACTATTCCAATTGTGTATCTTTACATCGTTTGCGTATCTTTACTATTCCAATTGTGTATCTTTTCATTTCTCGTTTGAGTCTTTTTCTGTAAGGCTTCTGATGCGAGTTTCTATTGTATTTGAGAGTTTTGCAAGTGTGGGAGTGTGTTTCTTTCAAACTGAGTATCTTTACATCGTTTGCGTATCTTTACTATTCCAATTGTGTATCTTTTCATTTCTCGTTTGAGTATCTTTCTGTAAGGCTTTCTGATGCGAGTTTCTATTGAATTTGAGAGTTTTGCAAGTGTGGGAGTGTGTTTCTTTCAAACTGAGTATCTTTACATCGTTTGCGTATCTTTACTATTCCAATTGTGTATCTTTACATCGTTTGCGTATCTTTACTATTCCAATTGTGTATCTTTTTATTTCTCGTTTGAGTATCTTTCTGTAAGGCTTCTTATGCGAGTTTCTATTGTATTTGAGAGTTTTGCAAGTGTCGGAGTGTGTTTCTTTCAAACTGAGTATCTTTACATCGTTTGCGTATCTTTACTATTCCAATTGTGTATCTTTTCATTTCTCGTTTGAGTATCTTTCTGTAAGGCTTCTTATGCGAGTTTCTATTGTATTTGAGAGTTTTGCAAGTGTGGGAGTGTGTTTCTTTCAAACTGAGTATCTTTACATCGTTTGCGTATCTTTACTATTCCAATTGTGTATCTTTTCATTTCTCGTTTGAGTATCTTTCTGTAATGCTTTCTGATGCGAGTTTCTATTGAATTTGAGAGTTTTGCAAGTGTGGGAGTGTGTTTCTTTCAAACTGAGTATCTTTACATCGTTTGCGTATCTTTACTATTCCAATTGTGTATCTTTACATCGTTTGCGTATCTTTACTATTCTAATTGTGTATCTTTTCATTTCTCGTTTGAGTCTCTTTCTGTAAGGCTTCTGATGCGAGTTTCTATTGTATTTGAGAGTTTTGCAAGTGTGGGAGTGTGTTTCTTTCAAACTGAGTATCTTTACATCGTTTGCGTATCTTTACTATTCCAATTGTGTATCTTTTCATTTCTCGTTTGAGTATCTTTCTGTAAGGCTTTCTGATGCGAGTTTCTATTGAATTTGAGAGTTTTGCAAGTGTGGGAGTGTGTTTCTTTAAAACTGAGTATCTTTACATCGTTTGCGTATCTTTACTATTCCAATTGTGTATCTTTACATCGTTTGCGTATCTTTACTATTACAATTGTGTATCTTTTCATTTCTCGTTTGAGTCTCTTTCTGTAAGGCTTCTGATGCGAGTTTCTATTGTATTTGAGAGTTTTGCAAGTGTGGGAGTGTGTTTCTTTCAAACTGAGTATCTTTACATCGTTTGCGTATCTTTACTATTCCAATTGTGTATCTTTACATCGTTTGCGTATCTTTACTATTCCAATTGTGTATCTTTTTATTTCTCGTTTGAGTATCTTTCTGTAAGGCTTCTTATGCGAGTTTCTATTGTATTTGAGAGTTTTGCAAGTGTGGGAGTGTGTTTCTTTCAAACTGAGTATCTTTACATCGTTTGCGTATCTTTACTATTCCAATTGTGTATCTTTACATCGTTTGCGTATCTTTACTATTCCAATTGTGTATCTTTTCATTTCTCGTTTGAGTCTCTTTCTGTAAGGCTTCTGATGCGAGTTTCTATTGTATTTGAGAGTTTTGCAAGTGTGGGAGTGTGTTTCTTTCAAACTGAGTATCTTTACATCGTTTGCGTATCTTTACTATTCCAATTGTGTATCTTTTCATTTCTCGTTTGAGTATCTTTCTGTAAGGCTTTCTGATGCGAGTTTCTATTGAATTTGAGAGTTTTGCAAGTGTGGGAGTGTGTCTCTTTCAAACAGAGTATCTTTACATCGTTTGCGTATCTTTACTATTCCAATTGTGTATCTTTACATCGTTTGCGTATCTTTACTATTCCAATTGTGTATCTTTTCGTTTCTCGTTTGAGTCTCTTTCTGTAAGGCTTCTGATGCGAGTTTCTATTGAATTTGAGAGTTTTGCAAGTGTGGGAGTGTGTTTCTTTCAAACTGAGTATCTTTACATCGTTTGCGTATCTTTACTTTTCCAATTGTGTATCTTTACATCGTTTGCGTATCTTTACTATTCCAATTGTGTATCTTTTCATTTCTCGTTTGAGTCTCTTTCTGTAAGGCTTCTGATGCGAGTTTCTATTGTATTTGAGAGTTTTGCAAGTGTGGGAGTGTGTTTCTTTCAAACTGAGTATCTTTACATCGTTTGCGTATCTTTACTATTCCAATTGTGTATCTTTACATCGTTTGCGTATCTTTACTATTCCAATTGTGTATCTTTTCATTTCTCGTTTGAGTATCTTTCTGTAAGGCTTTCTGATGCGAGTTTCTATTGAATTTGAGAGTTTTGCAAGTGTGGGAGTGTGTTTCTTTCAAACTGAGTATCTTTACATCGTTTGCGTATCTTTACTATTCCAATTGTGTATCTTTACATCGTTTGCGTATCTTTACTATTCCAATTGTGTATCTTTTCATTTCTCGTTTGAGTCTCTTTCTGTAAGGCTTCTGATGCGAGTTTCTATTGTATTTGAGAGTTTTGCAAGTGTGGGAGTGTGTTTCTTTAAAACTGAGTATCTTTACATCGTTTGCGTATCTTTACTATTCCAATTGTGTATCTTTACATCGTTTGCGTATCTTTACTATTACAATTGTGTATCTTTTCATTTCTCGTTTGAGTCTCTTTCTGTAAGGCTTCTGATGCGAGTTTCTATTGTATTTGAGAGTTTTGCAAGTGTGGGAGTGTGTTTCTTTCAAACTGAGTATCTTTACATCGTTTGCGTATCTTTACTATTCCAATTGTGTATCTTTACATCGTTTGCGTATCTTTACTATTCCAATTGTGTATCTTTTTATTTCTCGTTTGAGTATCTTTCTGTAAGGCTTCTTATGCGAGTTTCTATTGTATTTGAGAGTTTTGCAAGTGTGGGAGTGTGTTTCTTTCAAACTGAGTATCTTTACATCGTTTGCGTATCTTTACTATTCCAATTGTGTATCTTTACATCGTTTGCGTATCTTTACTATTCCAATTGTGTATCTTTTCATTTCTCGTTTGAGTCTCTTTCTGTAAGGCTTCTGATGCGAGTTTCTATTGTATTTGAGAGTTTTGCAAGTGTGGGAGTGTGTTTCTTTCAAACTGAGTATCTTTACATCGTTTGCGTATCTTTACTATTCCAATTGTGTATCTTTTCATTTCTCGTTTGAGTATCTTTCTGTAAGGCTTTCTGATGCGAGTTTCTATTGAATTTGAGAGTTTTGCAAGTGTGGGAGTGTGTCTCTTTCAAACAGAGTATCTTTACATCGTTTGCGTATCTTTACTATTCCAATTGTGTATCTTTACATCGTTTGCGTATCTTTACTATTCCAATTGTGTATCTTTTCGTTTCTCGTTTGAGTCTCTTTCTGTAAGGCTTCTGATGCGAGTTTCTATTGAATTTGAGAGTTTTGCAAGTGTGGGAGTGTGTTTCTTTCAAACTGAGTATCTTTACATCGTTTGCGTATCTTTACTATTCCAATTGTGTATCTTTACATCGTTTGCGTATCTTTACTATTCCAATTGTGTATCTTTTCATTTCTCGTTTGAGTCTCTTTCTGTAAGGCTTCTGATGCGAGTTTCTATTGTATTTGAGAGTTTTGCAAGTGTGGGAGTGTGTTTCTTTCAAACTGAGTATCTTTACATCGTTTGCGTATCTTTACTATTCCAATTGTGTATCTTTTCATTTCTCGTTTGAGTATCTTTCTGTAAGGCTTTCTGATGCGAGTTTCTATTGAATTTGAGAGTTTTGCAAGTGTGGGAGTGTGTTTCTTTCAAACTGAGTATCTTTACATCGTTTGCGTATCTTTACTATTCCAATTGTGTATCTTTACATCGTTTGCGTATCTTTACTATTCCAATTGTGTATCTTTTTATTTCTCGTTAGAGTATCTTTCTGTAAGGCTTCTTATGCGAGTTTTTATTGTATTTGAGAGTTTTGCAAGTGTCGGAGTGTGTTTCTTTCAAACTGAGTATCTTTACATCGTTTGCGTATCTTTACTATTCCAATTGTGTATCTTTTCATTTCTCGTTTGAGTATCTTTCTGTAAGGCTTCTTATGCGAGTTTCTATTGTATTTGAGAGTTTTGCAAGTGTGGGAGTGTGTTTCTTTCAAACTGAGTATCTTTACATCGTTTGCGTATCTTTACTATTCCAATTGTGTATCTTTTCATTTCTCGTTTGAGTATCTTTCTGTAATGCTTTCTGATGCGAGTTTCTATTGAATTTGAGAGTTTTGCAAGTGTGGGAGTGTGTTTCTTTCAAACTGAGTATCTTTACATCGTTTGCGTATCTTTACTATTCCAATTGTGTATCTTTACATCGTTTGCGTATCTTTACTATTCTAATTGTGTATCTTTTCATTTCTCGTTTGAGTCTCTTTCTGTAAGGCTTCTGATGCGAGTTTCTATTGTATTTGAGAGTTTTGCAAGTGTGGGAGTGTGTTTCTTTCAAACTGAGTATCTTTACATCGTTTGCGTATCTTTACTATTCCAATTGTGTATCTTTTCATTTCTCGTTTGAGTATCTTTCTGTAAGGCTTTCTGATGCGAGTTTCTATTGAATTTGAGAGTTTTGCAAGTGTGGGAGTGTGTTTCTTTCAAACTGAGTATCTTTACATCGTTTGCGTATCTTTACTATTCCAATTGTGTATCTTTACATCGTTTGCGTATCTTTACTATTCCAATTGTGTATCTTTTCATTTCTCGTTTGAGTCTCTTTCTGTAAGGCTTCTGATGCGAGTTTCTATTGTATTTGAGAGTTTTGCAAGTGTGGGAGTGTGTTTCTTTCAAACTGAGTATCTTTACATCGTTTGCGTATCTTTACTATTCCAATTGTGTATCTTTTCATTTCTCGTTTGAGTATCTTTCTGTAAGGCTTTCTGATGCGAGTTTCTATTGAATTTGAGAGTTTTGCAAGTGTGGGAGTGTGTTTCTTTCAAACTGAGTATCTTTACATCGTTTGCGTATCTTTACTATTCCAATTGTGTATCTTTACATCGTTTGCGTATCTTTACTATTCCAATTGTGTATCTTTTTATTTCTCGTTTGAGTATCTTTCTGTAAGGCTTCTTATGCGAGTTTCTATTGTATTTGAGAGTTTTGCAAGTGTCGGAGTGTGTTTCTTTCAAACTGAGTATCTTTACATCGTTTGCGTATCTTTACTATTCCAATTGTGTATCTTTAAATTTCTCGTTTGAGTATCTTTCTGTAAGGCTTCTGATGCGAGTTTCTATTGTATTTGAGAGTTTTGCAAGTGTGGGAGTGTGTTTCTTTCAAACTGAGTATCTTTACATCGTTTGCGTATCTTTACTATTCCAATTGTGTATCTTTTCATTTCTCGTTTCGGTATCTTTCTGTAAGGCTTTCTGATGCGAGTTTCTATTGAATTTGAGAGTTTTGCAAGTGTGGGAGTGTGTTTCTTTCAAACTGAGTATCTTTACATCGTTTGCGTATCTTTACTATTACAATTGTGTATCTTTACATCGTTTGCGTATCTTTACTATTCCAATTGTGTATCTTTTCATTTCTCGTTTGAGTCTCTTTCTGTAAGGCTTCTGATGCGAGTTTCTATTGTATTTGAGAGTTTTGCAAGTGTGGGAGTGTGTTTCTTTCAAACTGAGTATCTTTACATCGTTTGCGTATCTTTACTATTCCAATTGTGTATCTTTTCATTTCTCGTTTGAGTATCTTTCTGTAAGGCTTTCTGATGCGAGTTTCTATTGAATTTGAGAGTTTTGCAAGTGTGGGAGTGTGTTTCTTTCAAACTGAGTATCTTTACATCGTTTGCGTATCTTTACTATTCCAATTGTGTATCTTTACATCGTTTGCGTATCTTTACTATTCCAATTGTGTATCTTTTTATTTCTCGTTTGAGTATCTTTCTGTAAGGCTTCTTATGCGAGTTTCTATTGTATTTGAGAGTTTTGCAAGTGTCGGAGTGTGTTTCTTTCAAACTGAGTATCTTTACATCGTTTGCGTATCTTTACTATTCCAATTGTGTATCTTTTCATTTCTCGTTTGAGTATCTTTCTGTAAGGCTTCTTATGCGAGTTTCTATTGTATTTGAGAGTTTTGCAAGTGTGGGAGTGTGTTTCTTTCAAACTGAGTATCTTTACATCGTTTGCGTATCTTTACTATTCCAATTGTGTATCTTTTCATTTCTCGTTTGAGTATCTTTCTGTAATGCTTTCTGATGCGAGTTTCTATTGAATTTGAGAGTTTTGCAAGTGTGGGAGTGTGTTTCTTTCAAACTGAGTATCTTTACATCGTTTGCGTATCTTTACTATTCCAATTGTGTATCTTTACATCGTTTGCGTATCTTTACTATTCTAATTGTGTATCTTTTCATTTCTCGTTTGAGTCTCTTTCTGTAAGGCTTCTGATGCGAGTTTCTATTGTATTTGAGAGTTTTGCAAGTGTGGGAGTGTGTTTCTTTCAAACTGAGTATCTTTACATCGTTTGCGTATCTTTACTATTCCAATTGTGTATCTTTTCATTTCTCGTTTGAGTATCTTTCTGTAAGGCTTTCTGATGCGAGTTTCTATTGAATTTGAGAGTTTTGCAAGTGTGGGAGTGTGTTTCTTTAAAACTGAGTATCTTTACATCGTTTGCGTATCTTTACTATTCCAATTGTGTATCTTTACATCGTTTGCGTATCTTTACTATTACAATTGTGTATCTTTTCATTTCTCGTTTGAGTCTCTTTCTGTAAGGCTTCTGATGCGAGTTTCTATTGTATTTGAGAGTTTTGCAAGTGTGGGAGTGTGTTTCTTTCAAACTGAGTATCTTTACATCGTTTGCGTATCTTTACTATTCCAATTGTGTATCTTTACATCGTTTGCGTATCTTTACTATTCCAATTGTGTATCTTTTGATTTCTCGTTTGAGTATCTTTCTGTAAGGCTTCTTATGCGAGTTTCTATTGTATTTGAGAGTTTTGCAAGTGTGGGAGTGTGTTTCTTTCAAACTGAGTATCTTTACATCGTTTGCGTATCTTTACTATTCCAATTGTGTATCTTTACATCGTTTGCGTATCTTTACTATTCCAATTGTGTATCTTTTCATTTCTCGTTTGAGTCTCTTTCTGTAAGGCTTCTGATGCGAGTTTCTATTGTATTTGAGAGTTTTGCAAGTGTGGGAGTGTGTTTCTTTCAAACTGAGTATCTTTACATCGTTTGCGTATCTTTACTATTCCAATTGTGTATCTTTTCATTTCTCGTTTGAGTATCTTTCTGTAAGGCTTCTTATGCGAGTTTCTATTGTATTTGAGAGTTTTGCAAGTGTGGGAGTGTGTTTCTTTCAAACTGAGTATCTTTACATCGTTTGCGTATCTTTACTATTCCAATTGTGTATCTTTTCATTTCTCGTTTGAGTATCTTTCTGTAATGCTTTCTGATGCGAGTTTCTATTGAATTTGAGAGTTTTGCAAGTGTGGGAGTGTGTTTCTTTCAAACTGAGTATCTTTACATCGTTTGCGTATCTTTACTATTCCAATTGTGTATCTTTACATCGTTTGCGTATCTTTACTATTCTAATTGTGTATCTTTTCATTTCTCGTTTGAGTCTCTTTCTGTAAGGCTTCTGATGCGAGTTTCTATTGTATTTGAGAGTTTTGCAAGTGTGGGAGTGTGTTTCTTTCAAACTGAGTATCTTTACATCGTTTGCGTATCTTTACTATTCCAATTGTGTATCTTTTCATTTCTCGTTTGAGTATCTTTCTGTAAGGCTTTCTGATGCGAGTTTCTATTGAATTTGAGAGTTTTGCAAGTGTGGGAGTGTGTTTCTTTCAAACTGAGTATCTTTACATCGTTTGCGTATCTTTACTATTCCAATTGTGTATCTTTACATCGTTTGCGTATCTTTACTATTCCAATTATGTATCTTTTCATTTCTCGTTTGAGTCTCTTTCTGTAAGGCTTCTGATGCGAGTTTCTATTGTATTTGAGAGTTTTGCAAGTGTGGGAGTGTGTTTCTTTCAAACTGAGTATCTTTACATCGTTTGCGTATCTTTACTATTCCAATTGTGTATCTTTTCATTTCTCGTTTGAGTATCTTTCTGTAAGGCTTTCTGATGCGAGTTTCTATTGAATTTGAGAGTTTTGCAAGTGTGGGAGTGTGTTTCTTTCAAACTGAGTATCTTTACATCGTTTGCGTATCTTTACTATTCCAATTGTGTATCTTTAGATCGTTTGCGTATCTTTACTATTCCAATTGTGTATCTTTTTATTTCTCGTTTGAGTATCTTTCTGTAAGGCTTCTTATGCGAGTTTCTATTGTATTTGAGAGTTTTGCAAGTGTCGGAGTGTGTTTCTTTCAAACTGAGTATCTTTACATCGTTTGCGTATCTTTACTATTCCAATTGTGTATCTTTAAATTTCTCGTTTGAGTATCTTTCTGTAAGGCTTCTGATGCGAGTTTCTATTGTATTTGAGAGTTTTGCAAGTGTGGGAGTGTGTTTCTTTCAAACTGAGTATCTTTACATCGTTTGCGTATCTTTACTATTCCAATTGTGTATCTTTTCATTTCTCGTTTCGGTATCTTTCTGTAAGGCTTTCTGATGCGAGTTTCTATTGAATTTGAGAGTTTTGCAAGTGTGGGAGTGTGTTTCTTTCAAACTGAGTATCTTTACATCGTTTGCGTATCTTTACTATTCCAATTGTGTATCTTTACATCGTTTGCGTATCTTTACTATTCCAATTGTGTATCTTTTCATTTCTCGTTTGAGTCTCTTTCTGTAAGGCTTCTGATGCGAGTTTCTATTGTATTTGAGAGTTTTGCAAGTGTGGGAGTGTGTTTCTTTCAAACTGAGTATCTTTACATCGTTTGCGTATCTTTACTATTCCAATTGTGTATCTTTACATCGTTTGCGTATCTTTACTATTCCAATTGTGTATCTTTTCATTTCTCGTTTGAGTATCTTTCTGTAAGGCTTTCTGATGCGAGTTTCTATTGAATTTGAGAGTTTTGCAAGTGTGGGAGTGTGTTTCTTTCAAACTGAGTATCTTTACATCGTTTGCGTATCTTTACTATTCCAATTGTGTATCTTTACATCGTTTGCGTATCTTTACTATTCCAATTGTGTATCTTTTCATTTCTCGTTTGAGTCTCTTTCTGTAAGGCTTCTGATGCGAGTTTCTATTGTATTTGAGAGTTTTGCAAGTGTGGGAGTGTGTTTCTTTCAAACTGAGTATCTTTACATCGTTTGCGTATCTTTACTATTCCAATTGTGTATCTTTTTATTTCTCGTTTGAGTATCTTTCTGTAAGGCTTCTTATGCGAGTTTCTATTGTATTTGAGAGTTTTGCAAGTGTGGGAGTGTGTTTCTTTCAAACTGAGTATCTTTACATCGTTTGCGTATCTTTACTATTCCAATTGTGTATCTTTACATCGTTTGCGTATCTTTACTATTCCAATTGTGTATCTTTTCATTTCTCGTTTGAGTCTCTTTCTGTAAGGCTTCTGATGCGAGTTTCTATTGTATTTGAGAGTTTTGCAAGTGTGGGAGTGTGTTTCTTTCAAACTGAGTATCTTTACATCGTTTGCGTATCTTTACTATTCCAATTGTGTATCTTTTCATTTCTCGTTTGAGTATCTTTCTGTAAGGCTTTCTGATGCGAGTTTCTATTGAATTTGAGAGTTTTGCAAGTGTGGGAGTGTGTTTCTTTCAAACAGAGTATCTTTACATCGTTTGCGTATCTTTACTATTCCAATTGTGTATCTTTACATCGTTTGCGTATCTTTACTATTCCAATTGTGTATCTTTTCGTTTCTCGTTTGAGTCTCTTTCTGTAAGGCTTCTGATGCGAGTTTCTATTGAATTTGAGAGTTTTGCAAGTGTGGGAGTGTGTTTCTTTCAAACTGAGTATCTTTACATCGTTTGCGTATCTTTACTATTCCAATTGTGTATCTTTACATCGTTTGCGTATCTTTACTATTCCAATTGTGTATCTTTTCATTTCTCGTTTGAGTCTCTTTCTGTAAGGCTTCTGATGCGAGTTTCTATTGTCTTTGAGAGTTTTGCAAGTGTGGGAGTGTGTTTCTTTCAAACTGAGTATCTTTACATCGTTTGCGTATCTTTACTATTCCAATTGTGTATCTTTACATCGTTTGCGTATCTTTACTATTCCAATTGTGTATCTTTTCATTTCTCGTTTGAGTATCTTTCTGTAAGGCTTTCTGATGCGAGTTTCTATTTGAATTTGAGAGTTTTGCAAGTGTGGGAGTGTGTTTCTTTCAAACTGAGTATCTTTACATCGTTTGCGTATCTTTACTATTCCAATTGTGTATCTTTTCATTTCTCGTTTGAGTCTCTTTCTGTAAGGCTTCTGATGCGAGTTTCTATTGTATTTGAGAGTTTTGCAAGTGAGGGAGTGTGTTTCTTTCAAACTGAGTATCTTTACATCGTTTTCGTATCTTTACTATTCCAATTGTGTATCTTTTCATTTCTCGTTTGAGTATCTTTCTGTAAGGCTTCTGATGCGAGTTTCTATTGTATTTGAGAGTTTTGCAAGTGTGGGAGTGTGTTTCTTTCAAACTGAGTATCTTTACATCGTTTGCGTATCTTTACTATTCCAATTGTGTATCTTTTCATTTCTCGTTTGAGTATCTTTCTGTAAGGCTTCTGATGCGAGTTTCTATTGTATTTGAGAGTTTTGCAAGTGTGGGAGTGTGTTTCTTTCAAACTGAGTATCTTTACATCGTTTGCGTATCTTTACTATTCCAATTGTGTATCTTTTCATTTCTCGTTTGAGTATCTTTACATCTTTTGCGTATCTTTACTATTCCAATTGTGTATCTTTTCATTTCTCGTTTGAGTATCTTTCTGTAAGGCTTCTTATGCGAGTTTCTATTGTATTTGAGAGTTTTGCAAGTGTGGGAGTGTGTTTCTTTCAAACTGAGTATCTTTACATCGTTTGCGTATCTTTACTATTCCAATTGTGTATCTTTTCATTTCTCGTTTGAGTCTCTTTCTGTAAGGCTTCTGATGCGAGTTTCTATTGTATTTGAGAGTTTTGCAAGTGTGGGAGTGTGTTTCTTTCAAACTGAGTATCTTTACATCGTTTGCGTATCTTTACTATTCCAATTGTGTATCTTTACATCGTTTGCGTATCTTTACTATTCCAATTGTGTATCTTTTTATTTCTCGTTTGAGTATCTTTTTGTAAGGCTTCTTATGCGAGTTTCTATTGTATTTGAGAGTTTTGCAAGTGTGGGAGTGTGTTTCTTTCAAACTGAGTATCTTTACATCGTTTGCGTATCTTTACTATTCCAATTGTGTATCTTTACATCGTTTGCGTATCTTTACTATTCCAATTGTGTATCTTTTCATTTCTCGTTTGAGTCTCTTTCTGTAAGGCTTCTGATGCGAGTTTCTATTGTATTTGAGAGTTTTGCAAGTGTGGGAGTGATAGGAGCACAAAGTGTGACGTTCTTAATGTGATTATGCCCTATTCTTACTCTTTGTTACCTCTTATTTAGTATGTTTTAGTTTCTTTTGTATGAATAAGTGTCTAGGTAGAGCTTATATCAATTATAAGTAAATTGATGATGAAATCGTGCTAAGTGTTAATAATCCTTGTTGAGATATGATTCCTTGTTCGAGTTGGATTCATCCTTTCGTATTTCTTTGTTTCTAATATACTTATTCTTATTAGGAAATACAAATCCATGTTGGAGAAGGAAAGCAATCCTAGTTCCACAAGGAAAGAGAAGAATATACACTTAAAAGCCCAATCCATGCAAGAATGAAAATGCTGTCAAGATTTGTAGTCCAACTTCGACGGGCTCCCCTGGATAGCTCCGATTGTATTAGAAGATGTACCTTATATGGATAAAAAGGATTTTGAGTCTAGTTTCTGTAGGATTTGGAATCAAATCAATATCTTATTCCTACAGGGAGATATGACCAAATCATTACTCAGAGGTCAGGTGAGCTCGGCGGAATTATCTCAGCCATTGATTTGTTTTTGATCCAAGGGTTATGAGGGAAACTTGGGACCTTGTTTGTCCTGCATATAGAGCACAAATATGATCAGAATCTCCATAAATCCCTGCACCAAAGAATGTCAAAGAAGGCATGCAGCAAATTAAATGAGAAGAGGCAAGAAAGTCAAAGAAGGCATGCAGCAAATTTAATGAGGAGAGCTAAGAAAAATCAAACATGGCTGCAACAATTAAGACTTTTGCTGCCTCCCTAATTTAAAGGAAGAAATTTGTACAAAAGAAATCATCATTAAAGGAGGAAGAAGATATGCAATTAATGCAAAAGATATGCAATCCTTATAGAAATCAGAATTCTGGCACTGCAGGTCATCCAACTTTGACGAGCTCCCCTGGACAGCTCAGAATGATTTTTCTTATAAATTTCTGGAGATAGTCTAGGCTTTGGACTATAAATTTAAGCCAATGAAGGAGCCATCAACGAGTGTTTGCATTTTCTTATCCCTTATCTCTTTTTAATTTTCATTGCTTATCATATTGTACATTGAGGGCAATGTAAATTTGAAGTGTGGGGTGGGGTATACATCATTCGGTGTATTTGTTGCATTGATTTTTTTTTTCTTGAGTCTTAGGTATGCCTTTAACTGTCTATGATGAGTTGATCTCTGAATTTATGGTTGATAGATGATCACAATATTGAATTGAACTTAATTGCTATTTGATGGTTAATCGATGTGTAGATTTTGTACGAACATGTAGTAGATGAGGATTTTGAAACTTAGGTACAAAATGAACATGTTCCCTACTTGTTTGAATTCATGTAACCTATGTGAGTTTCGAGCCATATATGTGCCTTTCTTTGGAGAGTTTAATCTATCGTTTCTTGGCTATATAACCTCATTACATCTATTTTGATTAATTCATATGCCATAGAATTGCAATGAACTAGAGAATGCTAGAACTTACATTGTGAAACTTTCAAAACTTTTATCATAATATACTCTGATTTTGAAAATGATTGTTGGATCTTTTTAGGAATTCCACCACTTAAACCAAAAAGCCGTATGCCTTATTTGAGCCCTGCTTGGGACACCTTAGTATGAACCCCTTTGAGCTTACGTTAAACCTTTTCTTTCATCACCAACATGTTAATAGCCTTGCTTAGTATAGTTATATCTCTACCTTGTTCTCGAGGCTTGGCAGAGCTGATATTTGATGTTAATATGGAGTGATGATTCGATTCAAGTGTGGGGTTATGCTATGTATGTATTTATGCCGTATGAAAAGAGTGAAAAGAATAAAAAAAAAATAGAAAGATGCCGTGAGAAGAAAAAGAGAAAAATACATGAACACGGCTTGAATACAAAAAAAATACAAAGAAGTTACGGCATAGCTACGTTTGATGTGAATTTGGAGTTGTGATGTATTTTTTTGAAGGCTCAATAATGTTGTACTTTAGCCTTTGTTCGTTTTCACAATGTTTAGAGTGAAGAATGGGTCCAACATGATAAAATTGGCCCTTGTTTTATGAAGTATGGCGACATAAGGTGGATGATTATTGCTCTGCTAAATCTTGAGGATGACCTTTGTGATTCCTTTTCCTTGAAAAATGATATCCTTACCGAGCCTAAGCCTACCTTTTATAAAGATCCGCATGATTCTTAAAATGAGTAGCTCTTGATCTGTGGAGTTTGTTTCATGAGTAAGCATATGGTTTTGGTTCATTTGTGCATATGATTGGTATCTTTCATGAGGTTTTCGAATTCACTATGTGCTCATAACTCTTATGTGTGAAAAGCTTTTAAGCATATGCCATGTTCTTGAGAGAAAATATTTGGAGTGCATATCCCTTGTGAGTTGAATTTGAACTTGTTTTGAACATGTTGAGCTTACAATCACCTATGTTTCTGCCATGTCTTACTTGTTATGTGAGATCTCATGTTTATTAACCATTGAATTCATTCTATCTATTTCGATTAATTGTTATTCTTGATGCTATGAGTTTGAAGATCTCTGAGACAAAATGTTGAAGGCATTATAGTTGAGTCGTTAGTTTAATTGTATTGATTTTTTGTTTTATATTTTTGTTTCCCTTTTCTAGTATTTGCTAAGGGACTAGCAAAGTTTAAGTGTGGGGTTGTTGATAGGAGCACAAAGTGTGACGTTCTTAATGTGATTATGCCCTATTCTTACTCTTTGTTACCTCTTATTTAGTATGTTTTAGTTTCTTTTGTATGAATAAGTGTCTAGGTAGAGCTTATATCAATTATAAGTAAATTGATGATGAAATCGTGCTAAGTGTTAATAATCCTTGTTGAGATATGATTCCTTGTTCGAGTAGGATTCATCCTTTCGTATTTCTTTGTTTCTAATATACTTATTCTTATTAGGAAATACAAATCCATGTTGGAGAAGGAAAGCAATCCTAGTTCCACAAGGAAAGAGAAGAATATACACTTAAAAGCCCAATCCATGCAAGAATGAAAATGCTGTCAAGATTTGTAGTCCAACTTCGACGGGCTCCCCTGGATAGCTCCGATTGTATTAGAAGATGTACCTTATATGGATAAAAAGGATTTTGAGTCTAGTTTCTGTAGGATTTGGAATCAAATCAATATCTTATTCCTACAGGGAGATATGACCAAATCATTACTCAGAGGTCAGGTGAGCTCGGCGGAATTATCTCAGCCATTGATTTGTTTTTGATCCAAGGGTTATGAGGGAAACTTGGGACCTTGTTTGTCCTGCATATAGAGCACAAATATGATCAGAATCTCCATAAATCCCTGCACCAAAGAATGTCAAAGAAGGCATGCAGCAAATTAAATGAGAAGAGGCAAGAAAGTCAAAGAAGGCATGCAGCAAATTTAATGAGGAGAGCTAAGAAAAATCAAACATGGCTGCAACAATTAAGACTTTTGCTGCCTCCCTAATTTAAAGGAAGAAATTTGTACAAAAGAAATCATCATTAAAGGAGGAAGAAGATATGCAATTAATGCAAAAGATATGCAATCCTTATAGAAATCAGAATTCTGGCACTGCAGGTCATCCAACTTTGACGAGCTCCCCTGGACAGCTCAGAATGATTGAGAAAGTGCATGATATATGGATGAAAAGCCACGGAAGTCTAGTTGAAATTACCAGTTGGAATCATCTCAATATCTATTTTCTAGAGAAAGTTATGGCCACAACAAGGGACAAAGGTCAGATCTGCCGAATCTAGGAAACCTCAACCAATTTGGTTTCAACTTTGTGGACTTTGTGGCCATCCTCCCTTGGGTTTCTTCCTCTATATATAGCACCTCATTTCCACAGATAAACATCATCAACCTTGCTCACAAGACTAGCCAAAGCTCTGCCTTAAACACTACTCATCATCCTCAAAGCCATTCAAGGCGAAAACACCATCTTCCCTTCATTCCATTCGATTCAAAGCGCTACGCCTCGGATTGCCATTCAAGTTGAAGCCGTGCTGCCTTGTTTTGATACCGCTAAGGAGATTTACAAAGTGTAACTCGTTACTTCTTCACTTATGTTTTCGGTTTGGATTCTTTGTGTGATGTTGTGTTTATGTTTTTGGCTAGTTCCGAATTTGTGGAATACTCTTATGTAGTTTACGATTTTTCAAGATGTTATAAAGTAGTTATGATTTTGTTTTCTATGATTTCTATGTAGATGTCGTGAGTTTATAATTCAATGATTTAATGATTCTCTTTCTTGTGTGTTAACTATATGTGATTCAAGGCGCTAAGTTAGTTTTGCATATAGGATTCTTAAGTGTTTTTGATAACTTGTTAAAGTAAGTGACATGCTTGACTTGTTAGTAATCACTAGGAATTAACCATGATTCGTTGTTATCTAAGATGCGCTAAGTAATTAGATAAGAGATGAATCAATGAAGTGGTAAGATTGAGAATGACATGTTACCTTGTAATTTCTAAGCGCTAAGATAGGATTACCAGGCCATGTTTCGAGTTAGGGATGCGCTAAGTAACCTAGTTCGGTATTAGGTTGTTGTTTGTTCACTCAATACTTGTCCGCTAAGGCTCGGTGTTTGCATAGGATGAGATTATGATTTTGAAGCTACTTGTGACGATTTGTTTGGTGATGTTTATGTGTTGTTTGGTTGATCACATGTATATATTAGTTTAGGTTTTATTTTCTGTTTTTATCTTTCAACCCGATCCTATATATCAAATCTCTTAAACTCTTATGAATTCGTGGTTAAATGTTTGTGATTCTATGCCCTGGTTGGATCCCCGGTTTGTGAACGATACCCTCTTGCTTTATACTACTAACGTGCTTACAGGGTTAATATTGATCTCGAGTAATCGAGCCGATCAGGGAGTGTGTTTCTTTCAAACTGAGTATCTTTACATCGTTTGCGTATCTTTACTATTCCAATTGTGTATCTTTACATCGTTTGCGTATCTTTACTATTCCAATTGTGTATCTTTTCATTTCTCGTTTGAGTCTCTTTCTGTAAGGCTTCTGATGCGAGTTTCTATTGTATTTGAGAGTTTTGCAAGTGTGGGAGTGTGTTTCTTTCAAACTGAGTATCTTTACATCGTTAGCGTATCTTTACTATTCCAATTGTGTATCTTTTCATTTCTCGTTTGAGTATCTTTCTGTAAGGCTTTCTGATGCGAGTTTCTATTGAATTTGAGAGTTTTGCAAGTGTGGGAGTGTGTTTCTTTCAAACTGAGTATCTTTACATCGTTTGCGTATCTTTACTATTCCAATTGTGTATCTTTACATCGTTTGCGTATCTTTACTATTCCAATTGTGTATCTTTTCATTTCTCGTTTGAGTATCTTTCTGTAAGGCTTTCTGATGCGAGTTTCTATTGAATTTGAGAGTTTTGCAAGTGTGGGAGTGTGTTTCTTTCAAACTGAGTATCTTTACATCGTTTGCGTATCTTTACTATTCCAATTGTGTATCTTTACATCGTTTGCGTATCTTTATTATTCCAATTGTGTATCTTTTCATTTCTCGTTTGAGTCTCTTTCTGTAAGGCTTCTGATGCGAGTTTCTATTGTATTTGAGAGTTTTGCAAGTGTGGGAGTGTGTTTCTTTCAAACTGAGTATCTTTACATCGTTTGCGTATCTTTACTATTCCAATTGTGTATCTTTTCATTTCTCGTTTGAGTATCTTTCTGTAAGGCTTTCTGATGCGAGTTTCTATTGAATTTGAGAGTTTTGCAAGTGTGGGAGTGTGTTTCTTTCAAACTGAGTATCTTTACATCGTTTGCGTATCTTTACTATTCCAATTGTGTATCTTTACATCGTTTGCGTATCTTTACTATTCCAATTGTGTATCTTTTTATTTCTCGTTTGAGTATCTTTCTGTAAGGCTTCTTATGCGAGTTTCTATTGTATTTGAGAGTTTTGCAAGTGTGGGAGTGTGTTTCTTTCAAACTGAGTATCTTTACATCGTTTGCGTATCTTTACTATTCCAATTGTGTATCTTTTCATTTCTCGTTTGAGTATCTTTCTGTAAGGCTTCTGATGCGAGTTTCTATTGTATTTGAGAGTTTTGCAAGTGTGGGAGTGTGTTTCTTTCAAACTGAGTATCTTTACATCGTTTGCGTATCTTTACTATTCCAATTGTGTATCTTTACATCGTTTGCGTATCTTTACTATTCCAATTGTGTATCTTTTCATTTCTCGTTTGAGTTTCTTTCTGTAAGGCTTCTGATGCGAGTTTCTATTGTATTTGAGAGTTTTGCAAGTGTGGGAGTGTGTTTCTTTCAAACTGAGTATCTTTACATCGTTTGCGTATCTTTACTATTCCAATTGTGTATCTTTTCATTTCTCGTTTGAGTATCTTTCTGTAAGGCTTTCTGATGCGAGTTTCTATTGTATTTGAGAGTTTTGCAAGTGTGGGAGTGTGTTTCTTTCAAACTGAGTATCTTTACATCGTTTGCGTATCTTTACTATTCCAATTGTGTATCTTTACATCGTTTGCGTATCTTTACTATTCCAATTGTGTATCTTTTCATTTCTCGTTTGAGTATCTTTCTGTAAGGCTTTCTGATGCGAGTTTCTATTGAATTTGAGAGTTTTGCAAGTGTGGGAGTGTGTTTCTTTCAAACTGAGTATCTTTACATCGTTTGCGTATCTTTACTATTCCAATTGTGTATCTTTACATCGTTTGCGTATCTTTACTATTCCAATTGTGTATCTTTTTATTTCTCGTTTGAGTATCTTTCTGTAAGGCTTCTTATGCGAGTTTCTATTGTATTTGAGAGTTTAGCAAGTGTGGGAGTGTGTTTCTTTCAAACTGAGTATCTTTACATCGTTTGCGTATCTTTACTATTCCAATTGTGTATCTTTTCATTTCTCGTTTGAGTATCTTTCTGTAAGGCTTTCTGATGCGAGTTTCTATTGAATTTGAGAGTTTTGCAAGTGTGGGAGTGTGTTTCTTTCAAACTGAGTATCTTTACATCGTTTGCGTATCTTTACTATTCCAATTGTGTATCTTTACATCGTTTGCGTATCTTTACTATTCCAATTGTGTATCTTTTCATTTCTCGTTTGAGTATCTTTCTATAAGGCTTTCTGATGCGAGTTTCTATTGAATTTGAGAGTTTTGCAAGTGTGGGAGTGTGTTTCTTTCAAACTGAGTATCTTTACATCGTTTGCGTATCTTTACTATTCCAATTGTGTATCTTTTCATTTCTCGTTTGAGTATCTTTCTGTAAGGCTTCTGATGCGAGTTTCTATTGTATTTGAGAGTTTTGCATGTGTGGGAGTGTGTTTCTTTCAAACTAAGTATCTTTACATCGTTTGCGTATCTTTACTATTCCAATTGTGTATCTTTTCATTTCTCGTTTGAGTATCTTTCTGTAAGGCTTCTGATGCGAGTTTCTATTGTATTTGAGAGTTTTGCAAGTGTGGGAGTGTGTTTCTTTCAAACTGAGTATCTTTACATCGTTTGCGTATCTTTACTATTCCAATTGTGTATCTTTTCATTTCTCGTTTGAGTATCTTTCTGTAAGGCTTTCTGATGCGAGTTTCTATTGAATTTGAGAGTTTTGCAAGTGTGGGAGTGTGTTTCTTTCAAACTGAGTATCTTTACATCGTTTGCGTATCTTTACTATTCCAATTGTGTATCTTTACATCGTTTGCGTATCTTTACTATTCCAATTGTGTATCTTTTCATTTCTCGTTTGAGTCTCTTTCTGTAAGGCTTCTGATGCGAGTTTCTATTGTATTTGAGAGTTTTGCAAGTGTGGGAGTGTGTTTCTTTCAAACTGAGTATCTTTACATCGTTTGCGTATCTTTACTATTCCAATTGTGTGTCTTTTCATTTCTCGTTTGAGTATCTTTATGTAAGGCTTCTGATGCAAGTTTCTATTGAATTTGAGAGTTTTGCAAGTGTGCGAGAGTGTTTCTTTCAAACTGATTATCTTTACATCGTTTGCGTATCTTTACTATTCCAATTGTGTATCTTTTCATTTCTCGTTTGAGTATCTTTCTGTAAGGCTTTCTGATGCGAGTTTCTATTGAATTTGAGAGTTTTGCAAGTGTGGGAGTGTGTTTCTTTCAAACTGAGTATCTTTACATCGTTTGCGTATCTTTACTATTCCAATTGTGTATCTTTACATCGTTTGCGTATCTTTACTATTCCAATTGTGTATCTTTTCATTTCTCGTTTGAGTATCTTTCTATAAGGCTTTCTGATGCGAGTTTCTATTGAATTTGAGAGTTTTGCAAGTGTGGGAGTGTGTTTCTTTCAAACTGAGTATCTTTACATCGTTTGCGTATCTTTACTATTCCAATTGTGTATCTTTTCATTTCTCGTTTGAGTATCTTTCTGTAAGGCTTCTGATGCGAGTTTCTATTGTATTTGAGAGTTTTGCAAGTGTGGGAGTGTGTTTCTTTCAAACTAAGTATCTTTACATCGTTTGCGTATCTTTACTATTCCAATTGTGTATCTTTTCATTTCTCGTTTGAGTATCTTTCTGTAAGGCTTCTGATGCGAGTTTCTATTGTATTTGAGAGTTTTGCAAGTGTGGGAGTGTGTTTCTTTCAAACTGAGTATCTTTACATCGTTTGCGTATCTTTACTATTCCAATTGTGTATCTTTTCATTTCTCGTTTGAGTATCTTTCTGTAAGGCTTTCTGATGCGAGTTTCTATTGAATTTGAGAGTTTTGCAAGTGTGGGAGTGTGTTTCTTTCAAACTGAGTATCTTTACATCGTTTGCGTATCTTTACTATTCCAATTGTGTATCTTTACATCGTTTGCGTATCTTTACTATTCCAATTGTGTATCTTTTCATTTCTCGTTTGAGTATCTTTCTATAAGGCTTTCTGATGCGAGTTTCTATTGAATTTGAGAGTTTTGCAAGTGTGGGAGTGTGTTTCTTTCAAACTGAGTATCTTTACATCGTTTGCGTATCTTTACTATTCCAATTGTGTATCTTTACATCGTTTGCGTATCTTTACTATTCCAATTGTGTATCTTTTCATTTCTCGTTTGAGTCTCTTTCTGTAAGGCTTCTGATGCGAGTTTCTATTGTATTTGAGAGTTTTACAAGTGTGGGAGTGTGTTTCTTTCAAACTGAGTATCTTTACATCGTTTGCGTATCTTTACTATTCCAATTGTGTATCTTTTCATTTCTCGTTTGAGTATCTTTCTGTAAGGCTTTCTGATGCGAGTTTCTATTGAATTTGAGAGTTTTGCAAGTGTGGGAGTGTGTTTCTTTCAAACTGAGTATCTTTACATCGTTTGCGTATCTTTACTATTCCAATTGTGTATCTTTACATCGTTTGCGTATCTTTACTATTCCAATTGTGTATCTTTTCATTTCTCGTTTGAGTTTCTTTCTGTAAGGCTTCTGATGCGAGTTTCTATTGTATTTGAGAGTTTTGCAAGTGTGGGTGTGTGTTTCTTTCAAACTGAGTATCTTTACATCGTTTGCGTATCTTTACTATTCCAATTGTGTATCTTTTCATTTCTCGTTTGAGTCTCTTTCTGTAAGGCTTCTGATGCGGGTTTCTATTGTATTTGAGAGTTTTGCAAGTGTGGGAGTGTGTTTCTTTCAAACTGAGTATCTTTACATCGTTTGCGTATCTTTACTATTCCAATTGTGTATCTTTTCATTTCTCGTTTGAGTATCTTTCTGTAAGGCTTTCTGATGCGAGTTTCTATTGAATTTGAGAGTTTTGCAAGTGTGGGAGTGTGTTTCTTTCAAACTGAGTATCTTTACATCGTTTGCGTATCTTTACTATTCCAATTGTGTATCTTTTTATTTCTCGTTTGAGTATCTTTCTGTAAGGCTTCTTATGCGAGTTTCTATTGTATTTGAGAGTTTTGCAAGTGTGGGAGTGTGTTTCTTTCAAACTGAGTATCTTTACATCGTTTGCGTATCTTTACTATTCCAATTGTGTATCTTTACATCGTTTTCGTATCTTTACTATTCCAATTGTGTATCTTTTCATTTCTCGTTTGAGTTTCTTTCTGTAAGGCTTCTGATGCGAGTTTCTATTGTATTTGAGAGTTTTGCAAGTGTGGGTGTGTGTTTCTTTCAAACTGAGTATCTTTACATCGTTTGCGTATCTTTACTATTCCAATTGTGTATCTTTTCATTTCTCGTTTGAGTCTCTTTCTGTAAGGCTTCTGATGCGAGTTTCTATTGTATTTGAGAGTTTTGCAAGTGTGGGAGTGTGTTTCTTTCAAACTGAGTATCTTTACATCGTTTGCGTATCTTTACTATTCCAATTGTGTATCTTTTCATTTCTCGTTTGAGTTTCTTTCTGTAAGGCTTCTGATGCGAGTTTCTATTGTATTTGAGAGTTTTGCAAGTGTGGGTGTGTATTTCTTTCAAACTGAGTATCTTTACATCGTTTGCGTATCTTTACTATTCCAATTGTGTATCTTTTTATTTCTCGTTTGAGTCTCTTTCTGTAAGGCTTCTGATGCGAGTTTCTATTGTATTTGAGAGTTTTGCAAGTGTGGGAGTGTGTTTCTTTCAAACTGAGTATCTTTACATCGTTTGCGTATCTTTACTATTCCAATTGTGTATCTTTTCATTTCTCGTTTGAGTTTCTTTCTGTAAGGCTTCTGATGCGAGTTTCTATTGTATTTGAGAGTTTTGCAAGTGTGGGTGTGTATTTCTTTCAAACTGAGTATCTTTACATCGTTTGCGTATCTTTACTATTCCAATTGTGTATCTTTTTATTTCTCTTTTGAGTCTCTTTCTGTAAGGCTTCTGATGCGAGTTTCTATTGTATTTGAGAGTTTTGCAAGTGTGGGAGTGTGTTTCTTTCAAACTGAGTATCTTTACATCGTTTGCGTATCTTTACTATTCCAATTGTGTATCTTTTCATTTCTCGTTTGAGTATCTTTCTGTAAGGCTTTCTGATGCGAGTT
>NW_026089477.1:0-2500 GCF_933775445.1 Argentina anserina
TGCCCCTCCGTAAGCTTGAGGTTCCGGTATTTTGACCTTCCTGTAGTCCGTCACAGGTTGGTTTGACATCGCTCGAACAACAAGATTGAGCTTGGTGTTCATCTCCAACAGCTCGGTTTTGAACGCATCAATGGTGGCTCGGACATCCTCAGCGAGGGTGTCCATAGTCACATGTAATGTGTCAAGGGCATCACTCATGGCCCCCAACTGCTCTAACGAGGCACCTCCTCTATCTTCATCATCGTGTCCTCCCCCCTCGGGAGCTCTTGTTTTCTCTAGGGCCGAAACTCGGTCCTTCAGCTTTTCAAGTTCCTTCTTAGGCCCTGCTCCTCCCCTGGGAGCTTCTGCCTTCTCTAGGGCCACCACTCGGTCCCTTAACTCCTCAAGGTCTTCCACTCGTGTCGCCAACTTCTGTAGATCGACACGATCCAACAAGGAGGTAATATCAATCAATCTATCAGGGACTCCCGCAAGTTCACCGAGTTGTTGATCATAGAAATCGAACCGTTGCGCGTTCGTCATGTTTCCCACCATCGTATGAGTCTTAAGCACAGCCGGCAAGCCGGCTCTGATACCAGCTGTCACGGGCCGACTTTTGTAGAGTAAAAAGGCGGACCGTGCGGCACTTGCTAATCGATGAACGAGTAACAAGTAAGCCAAGTGAGTACCTTGCAAGGGACAATGGAAAGCACACGATATTAGTATAGTGTTAGCGGCAAGCAAGAACACAGTTTATATAGTTGTTGGGCAATCTCATGAACAATTTAATAGGCAACAAGAATGATCTCACGGGGCGCAGATAATTGAATAATTCCTCTCTTTTATTGATGGTAAGACGTTAAGGGAGGCGCAAGTACATGTGCTTACCTATACTAGTTCCGTAGGCCAACCGTCGCCGCCTAGGAACCCCTCCCTATAATAGCATATTTTGCAAAACTAGACTTGGCAGGGGGAAACATGGAACCTTCCCACCATGAGCCAACTTAAAAAAGGAAATTACAGAAAATATAAATTACAATACTGCCACTAGCACGCAAGCAACCGGCCATAGGCATGACTCATGACCTTGGACAAGGTTGCTTGCGGCCTTACAAGTGCGGCCCCTAACACTTGGCCTGGCCTTGCTCGGCATTGGCATCGCCTTGCCTTGCATTGGCATTTGTTGCCCCTGCCTTGCCCTCGGTTGCCCCTGCCTTGGCCTTGGTTGCCGCTGCCTTGCCCTTGCCTTGCTCGGCATTGGCATCGCCTTGCCTTCCATTGGCATTTGTTGCCCCTGCCTTGGCCTTGGTTGCCGCTGCCTTGCCCTTGCTTGGCCTGGCCTGGCCTTGCCTTGCTCGGCATTGGCATCGCCTTGCCTTGCATTGGCATTTGTTGCCTCTGCCTTGCCCTCGGTTGCCCCTGCCTTGGCCTTGGTTGCCGCTGCCTTGCCCTTGCTTGCCCTTGCTTGCCCTTGCCTTGCTCGGCATCGGCATCGCCTTGCCTTCCATTGGCATTTGTTGCCCCTGCCTTGCCCTTGCTTGGCCTTGCCCGGCCTCGTCTTTCCCTTTCCTGGCACTGCCCTCGTTGTGGCTTGCCTGGCCTTGCTTGCTTGACACTGCCCTTGCTTGTCCTTGCCTTGTGCTTTGGCTTGCCTGGCCTTGCTGCCTTGCCTTGCTCGGCATGGCACTTGCTCGGCCTTGCTCGGCATGGCACTTGCTCGGCCTTGCTCGGCATGGCACTTGCTCGGCCTTGCTCGGCATGGCACTTGCTCGGCCTTGCTCGGCATGGCACTTGCTCGGCCTTGAAAGGCATGGCACTTGCTCGGCCTTGCTCGGCATGGCACTTGCTCGGCCTTGAAAGGCATGGCACTTGCTCGGCATGGCACTTGCTCGGCATGGCACTTGCTCGGCCTTGAAAGGCATACCATATGCCTTGGCGAGGCTAATATCCCTGCCTGGCGAGGCTAATTTGCCTGCAGGAATGAAGGCTGAATGGGCTAGCGAGGCTAGTATTCCTGCCTGGCGAGGCTAATATCCATGCAGGAATGCAGGCTGAATTGGCTAGCGAGGCTAATATCCCTGCCTAGCGAGGCTAATATGCCCGCAGGAATGCAGGTAGAATGGGCTAGCGAGGCTAATATGCCCGCAGGAATGCAGGCAGAATGGGCTAGCGAGGCTAATATCCCTGCCTAGCGAGGCTAATATGCCCGCAGGAATGCAGGCAGAATGGGCTAGCGAGGCTAATATCCATGCCTAGCGAGGCTAATATGCCCGCAGGAATGCAGGCAGAATGGGCTAGCGAGGCTAATATCCATGCCTAGCGAGGCTAATATCCCTGCCTGGCGAGGCTAATCTCCCCGCCTGGCGAGGCTAATAGCGTGTGAGACAACACACAGACAACACGGAGACAACACACGGACAACACGGAGACAACACGCCTGGCGAGGCTAATTCCCCTGCCTGGCGAGGCTAATTCCCCTGCCTGGCGAGGCTAATATGGCTGCACGCTAGCATGCCAACGA
>NW_026089477.1:12500-15000 GCF_933775445.1 Argentina anserina
GGCCTTGGTTGCCGCTGCCTTGCCCTTGCCTTGCTCGGCATTGGCATCGCCTTGCCTTCCATTGGCATTTGTTGCCCCTGCCTTGGCCTTGGTTGCCGCTGCCTTGCCCTTGCTTGGCCTGGCCTGGCCTTGCCTTGCTCGGCATTGGCATCGCCTTGCCTTGCATTGGCATTTGTTGCCTCTGCCTTGCCCTCGGTTGCCCCTGCCTTGGCCTTGGTTGCCGCTGCCTTGCCCTTGCTTGCCCTTGCTTGCCCTTGCCTTGCTCGGCATCGGCATCGCCTTGCCTTCCATTGGCATTTGTTGCCCCTGCCTTGCCCTTGCTTGGCCTTGCCCGGCCTCGTCTTTCCCTTTCCTGGCACTGCCCTCGTTGTGGCTTGCCTGGCCTTGCTTGCTTGACACTGCCCTTGCTTGTCCTTGCCTTGTGCTTTGGCTTGCCTGGCCTTGCTGCCTTGCCTTGCTCGGCATGGCACTTGCTCGGCCTTGCTCGGCATGGCACTTGCTCGGCCTTGCTCGGCATGGCACTTGCTCGGCCTTGCTCGGCATGGCACTTGCTCGGCCTTGCTCGGCATGGCACTTGCTCGGCCTTGAAAGGCATGGCACTTGCTCGGCCTTGCTCGGCATGGCACTTGCTCGGCCTTGAAAGGCATGGCACTTGCTCGGCATGGCACTTGCTCGGCATGGCACTTGCTCGGCCTTGAAAGGCATACCATATGCCTTGGCGAGGCTAATATCCCTGCCTGGCGAGGCTAATTTGCCTGCAGGAATGAAGGCTGAATGGGCTAGCGAGGCTAGTATTCCTGCCTGGCGAGGCTAATATCCATGCAGGAATGCAGGCTGAATTGGCTAGCGAGGCTAATATCCCTGCCTAGCGAGGCTAATATGCCCGCAGGAATGCAGGTAGAATGGGCTAGCGAGGCTAATATGCCCGCAGGAATGCAGGCAGAATGGGCTAGCGAGGCTAATATCCCTGCCTAGCGAGGCTAATATGCCCGCAGGAATGCAGGCAGAATGGGCTAGCGAGGCTAATATCCATGCCTAGCGAGGCTAATATGCCCGCAGGAATGCAGGCAGAATGGGCTAGCGAGGCTAATATCCATGCCTAGCGAGGCTAATATCCCTGCCTGGCGAGGCTAATCTCCCCGCCTGGCGAGGCTAATAGCGTGTGAGACAACACACAGACAACACGGAGACAACACACGGACAACACGGAGACAACACGCCTGGCGAGGCTAATTCCCCTGCCTGGCGAGGCTAATTCCCCTGCCTGGCGAGGCTAATATGGCTGCACGCTAGCATGCCAACGAATGCCAAACCTCGAAAACTCAATTTTATTTCAAATATCCCCCTGCATTTTATGTTGCAAACCTATAGGGGACGATTTTTAGGACATTTTAAGATTGACATATCGTCATTTGGTCGAGTTTTCAGTTTATTTTGATTTTCTACATCTCAGAAACGAGAAATATCATATCAAATCGAAAACTCATCCAAATGACCTGAAATCAACTTCTAAATTTCTCTAAAATCATTGCTTACAGTTCTGAACCATAAAAGATATACACTTTTACAAGTGAAACGGAGTTGGAAATTTCCAAAGCCAAGAACGCGACATGGCCTTGCCTAGAGTGCAAATGCCATGTCAAGGCCGCATTCTGTTCAACTTTGCCCGCACTATAATTTGACCATAAATAAGTCTCTATTTTAAGGAAATTTTGCAAGTGGTAGCAGTCCGAAACATCAAGCGGTTTGTCATTTTCGATTTTCGACATTCTGCCCCTTTTGGAAAATAAAAACAAATACTTCTGGGTCGAAATTAAATCTGGCCTTTTTCCACAAGGTGCCTGACATTATTCTGAGTGTCCCTGCAAAAAATCTCGATTTTATACCAAATGTACAATTAGTTATGGCGTTTGCCCCTCCTCGGAAATCCCATGTTTCCCCCTGCCCTTCCCAGTTTTCTCCAATATGCTCTATAGGGGAGTAGTGGTTCTCTGCAAAATGACCCCCTTGCAGAGACCGCCTCCCCTGCCCCCAGTAGTCCCTCCCCCTTCCCCCAATTGCTTATATACGATATTTGCTGCCTCGAATGTCCCTAACAAACAATTATAAGCAATTGAAAACGGATTTAAGAGGGATTTAGGAGGTGTTCTTCGCCCAGCTGGGGGGGTGATGAACACCATGAAGGGGGGGTCATGTGGGATCGGTGTTGCCTCTAGTCCACTGAAACGATGTCAGTAACCGCTCAGATCAATCAAAGGGAGGGATAGGAGCCCGTCGGTATCGAGAAATTGTGCTTCGGCACTCGATTTGCGACATAAACAAATGCTGTGAGGGGAGGAAGGTGTCGGTGTCGATGAACTCAGTTCAATGCGCGAGTAATAAGCAGGCCGGGGGACTGGGCGCGATGCAAAGTGCTTCGGCATTCGATTTGTGAAAAGCGAGGGCGGCGATGGGGGGAAGGTGCCGGTGTCGGAACCCACTAGTACGCGCAAGTAGATGT
>NW_026089477.1:35000-37500 GCF_933775445.1 Argentina anserina
GGTTGCCGCTGCCTTGCCCTTGCTTGGCCTGGCCTTGCTCGGCATTGGCATCGCCTTGCCTTGCATTGGCATTTGTTGCCCCTGCCTTGCCCTCGGTTGCCCCTGCCTTGGCCTTGGTTGCCGCTGCCTTGCCCTTGCCTTGCTCGGCATTGGCATCGCCTTGCCTTCCATTGGCATTTGTTGCCCCTGCCTTGGCCTTGGTTGCCGCTGCCTTGCCCTTGCTTGGCCTGGCCTGGCCTTGCCTTGCTCGGCATTGGCATCGCCTTGCCTTGCATTGGCATTTGTTGCCTCTGCCTTGCCCTCGGTTGCCCCTGCCTTGGCCTTGGTTGCCGCTGCCTTGCCCTTGCTTGCCCTTGCCTTGCTCGGCATCGGCATCGCCTTGCCTTCCATTGGCATTTGTTGCCCCTGCCTTGCCCTTGCTTGGCCTTGCCCGGCCTCGTCTTTCCCTTTCCTGGCACTGCCCTCGTTGTGGCTTGCCTGGCCTTGCTTGCTTGACACTGCCCTTGCTTGTCCTTGCCTTGTGCTTTGGCTTGCCTGGCCTTGCTGCCTTGCCTTGCTCGGCATGGCACTTGCTCGGCCTTGCTCGGCATGGCACTTGCTCGGCCTTGCTCGGCATGGCACTTGCTCGGCCTTGCTCGGCATGGCACTTGCTCGGCCTTGCTCGGCATGGCACTTGCTCGGCCTTGAAAGGCATGGCACTTGCTCGGCCTTGCTCGGCATGGCACTTGCTCGGCCTTGAAAGGCATGGCACTTGCTCGGCATGGCACTTGCTCGGCATGGCACTTGCTCGGCCTTGAAAGGCATACCATATGCCTTGGCGAGGCTAATATCCCTGCCTGGCGAGGCTAATTTGCCTGCAGGAATGAAGGCTGAATGGGCTAGCGAGGCTAGTATTCCTGCCTGGCGAGGCTAATATCCATGCAGGAATGCAGGCTGAATTGGCTAGCGAGGCTAATATCCCTGCCTAGCGAGGCTAATATGCCCGCAGGAATGCAGGTAGAATGGGCTAGCGAGGCTAATATGCCCGCAGGAATGCAGGCAGAATGGGCTAGCGAGGCTAATATCCCTGCCTAGCGAGGCTAATATGCCCGCAGGAATGCAGGCAGAATGGGCTAGCGAGGCTAATATCCATGCCTAGCGAGGCTAATATGCCCGCAGGAATGCAGGCAGAATGGGCTAGCGAGGCTAATATCCATGCCTAGCGAGGCTAATATCCCTGCCTGGCGAGGCTAATCTCCCCGCCTGGCGAGGCTAATAGCGTGTGAGACAACACACAGACAACACGGAGACAACACACGGACAACACGGAGACAACACGCCTGGCGAGGCTAATTCCCCTGCCTGGCGAGGCTAATTCCCCTGCCTGGCGAGGCTAATATGGCTGCACGCTAGCATGCCAACGAATGCCAAACCTCGAAAACTCAATTTTATTTCAAATATCCCCCTGCATTTTATGTTGCAAACCTATAGGGGACGATTTTTAGGACATTTTAAGATTGACATATCGTCATTTGGTCGAGTTTTCAGTTTATTTTGATTTTCTACATCTCAGAAACGAGAAATATCATATCAAATCGAAAACTCATCCAAATGACCTGAAATCAACTTCTAAATTTCTCTAAAATCATTGCTTACAGTTCTGAACCATAAAAGATATACACTTTTACAAGTGAAACGGAGTTGGAAATTTCCAAAGCCAAGAACGCGACATGGCCTTGCCTAGAGTGCAAATGCCATGTCAAGGCCGCATTCTGTTCAACTTTGCCCGCACTATAATTTGACCATAAATAAGTCTCTATTTTAAGGAAATTTTGCAAGTGGTAGCAGTCCGAAACATCAAGCGGTTTGTCATTTTCGATTTTCGACATTCTGCCCCTTTTGGAAAATAAAAACAAATACTTCTGGGTCGAAATTAAATCTGGCCTTTTTCCACAAGGTGCCTGACATTATTCTGAGTGTCCCTGCAAAAAATCTCGATTTTATACCAAATGTACAATTAGTTATGGCGTTTGCCCCTCCTCGGAAATCCCATGTTTCCCCCTGCCCTTCCCAGTTTTCTCCAATATGCTCTATAGGGGAGTAGTGGTTCTCTGCAAAATGACCCCCTTGCAGAGACCGCCTCCCCTGCCCCCAGTAGTCCCTCCCCCTTCCCCCAATTGCTTATATACGATATTTGCTGCCTCGAATGTCCCTAACAAACAATTATAAGCAATTGAAAACGGATTTAAGAGGGATTTAGGAGGTGTTCTTCGCCCAGCTGGGGGGGTGATGAACACCATGAAGGGGGGGTCATGTGGGATCGGTGTTGCCTCTAGTCCACTGAAACGATGTCAGTAACCGCTCAGATCAATCAAAGGGAGGGATAGGAGCCCGTCGGTATCGAGAAATTGTGCTTCGGCACTCGATTTGCGACATAAACAAATGCTGTGAGGGGAGGAAGGTGTCGGTGTCGATGAACTCAGTTCAATGCGCGAGTAATAAGCAGGCCGGGGGACTGGGC
>NW_026089477.1:57500-62461 GCF_933775445.1 Argentina anserina
TGCCCTTGCCCTTTCTTGGCCTGGCCTTGCCTTGGTTTGCTCGGTATTGGCATCGCCTTGCCTTGCATTGGCATTTGTTGCCCCTGCCTTGGCCTTGGTTGCCGCTGCCTTGCCCTTGCTTGGTGTCACGGGCCGACTTTTGTAGAGTAAAAAGGCGGACCGTGCGGCACTTGCTAATCGATGAACGAGTAACAAGTAAGCCAAGTGAGTACCTTGCAAGGGACAATGGAAAGCACACGATATTAGTATAGTGTTAGCGGCAAGCAAGAACACAGTTTATATAGTTGTTGGGCAATCTCATGAACAATTTAATAGGCAACAAGAATGATCTCACGGGGCGCAGATAATTGAATAATTCCTCTCTTTTATTGATGGTAAGACGTTAAGGGAGGCGCAAGTACATGTGCTTACCTATACTAGTTCCGTAGGCCAACCGTCGCCGCCTAGGAACCCCTCCCTATAATAGCATATTTTGCAAAACTAGACTTGGCAGGGGGAAACATGGAACCTTCCCACCATGAGCCAACTTAAAAAAGGAAATTACAGAAAATATAAATTACAATACTGCCACTAGCACGCAAGCAACCGGCCATAGGCATGACTCATGACCTTGGACAAGGTTGCTTGCGGCCTTACAAGTGCGGCCCCTAACATCCTCCCCCACTAAAGCTGTCGGCGCTCTCGACGACTGCCTTGGACTTGAAGTCTTCAATCTTCTGCTTGAACTTCTTCAGTGCCTCCACATTCTCCCAGCTTACTTCTTCATCTCCAAACCCCTTCCACTTCACCAAGTACTGCTGGCGTGGTCGCTCTTGAACTGCTTGGTTTCGCCCCTGACTCTTGAACGTGCTAACAACTCTTTCAGCTAAAATCTCCTCGACCTCCTTTGGCTTGCTTGATCTGATCTCCACATGCTCTCTAGCAGGCTTGTTGCGGGCTTGGTCTTCCTTGTCGGGATGGTGCGGCTTGAGGTTGCTAACATGGAACACTGGGTGAACTTTCATCCACGGTGGTATGGCGATCTTGTATGAACACTTCCCTACTTTTGAGATGACAGGAAGTGGGCCTTCATATTTCCTGAACAATCGCTTATCTTTGGAACGGAGGAATCTGAGCTGTTCAGGGAGAAGCTTGACAAGCACCATGTCCCCTTCCTGGAAGGCTCTAGGTTGCCGGCCTTGATCTGCCCATTTCTTCATCCTCCCTGCTGCCTTCTCTAAGTAAGCTTGAGCAATCTCAGCGTTGGCCTTCCACTCTTTGGTGAAGTTGAAAGCACGGGGATTGTTGCCCCTGTACACCTCCTGCACGGTGTGCGGTAGGAGTGGTTGTTGGCCGTTAACTATCTCGAAGGCACTCTTGTTGGTGGCTGAACTCTTCTTCGAGTTGAAACAAAATTGTGCTACGTCTAGCAACTCCACCCAGTTCTTCTGGTTTGCTTGGACAAAGTGCCTCAGGTACTCTTCCAGCATTGAGTTGAATCGTTCAGTTTGTCCATCTGTTTGGGGGTGATAACTGGAAGAGATGTTGAGTTCTGACCCCAGCAGCTTGAACAGCTCTGTCCAGAATGACCCTGTAAATCTGGTATCTCTGTCACTGACAACATTTTGCGGTACTCCCCAATACTTCACCACATGTTTGAAGAAGAGGGCCGCAGTGTCTTCGGCCGAGCAATGCTTTGGGGTTGGCACAAAAGTTGCATACTTTGAGAACCTGTCAACCACTACAAGGATGCCGGATAACTCTCCAACCTTGGGTAAGTTGGTGATGAAATCTAAAGAGACACTTTCCCATGGTCGGCTAGGTACTGATAGTGGTTCTAGCAACCCTGGAGTCTTTTGCCGCTCCACTTTGTCTTGTTGGCAGGTCAAGCAAGTCTTGGTGTACTCCATCACATCATCCCGCATTTGAGGCCAATAGTAACCCTGCTTGAGGAGGGCATGGGTTCTTTGCCATCCTGGGTGACCCGCCCACAAGGTGTCATGACACTCCCTCATGAGCATCCTTCGCAGCCCATCGGCCCGGGGAACATACACTCTTCCCCCCTTTGTCATCAACAAGTCATTTTCTAACCAGAATCTGCGACTTTTCCCTTCCTTCACTAGCTTGACAAGGGCTTGAGCTACTGGATCCTTCTCTAGATTCTCCTTGATCCTTGCCTTAATATTTGTAGCTACTACACTGCCAGCCATAGTAGCCAAGACACGAAGGGCCGCCAGGTCGGCTTTACGACTTAAGGCATCTGCAACTTGATTGGTGCGACCTGCCTTGTACTCAAACTCAAAGTCGAACTCCGCAAGGAACTCTTGCCATCGAGCTTGTTTTGGAGTTAACTTTGGGTGTGTCAGGAAGTATCTCACTGCAGAGTTGTCAGTCTTGACTAGGAACTTCGACCCCAACAAGTAGTGTCGCCAAGTCCTTAAGCAGTGAATCACGGCTAACATCTCTTTCTCATGGGCAGAATATCTTCTTTCTGGGGGCGAGAGCTTGTGGCTCTCATAGGCTACCGGGTGTCCTTGTTGCAGTAAGACACCTCCTAGAGCGAAATCGGATGCATCGGTTTGCACTTCAAATGGCTTGCTCAAGTCTGGTAAGGCAAGGACAGGGTCCTCCATAACTGCCTGCTTCAACTTTAAGAAGGCTTTTTCACAGCCTTCATTCCAACTCCACACCACTCCTTTCTTCAAAAGGTCTGTTAAGGGAGTCGTCTTCTCCGAATAATTTTCAATGAACCGCCTGTAGTAATTGGCTAGTCCAAGAAAGGAGCGCAGTTCTTTCACGTTCTTGGGGCTCTGCCACTCCTCAATAGCTCTTACTTTTCCCATGTCCATCCTGATTCTTCCCCTTTCTATGACATGTCCCAAGAATTTGATGGAACTTTGTGCGAACGCACACTTTTCTCGCTTGACATACAATTTGTTCTCCCGCAATCGTTGAAACACCAGCTTCAAATGTTCCACGTGCTCTTCTAATGTGGGACTATATATCACAATATCATCCAGATACACCACCACAAATTTGTCTAATAAGTCGCTAAGGACTTGGTTCATCAATGTGCAGAAAGTAGCAGGGGCGTTAGTCAACCCGAACGGCATCACTAGGAATTCAAAGGCACCATATCGAGTGACACATGCAGTCTTGTACTCATCTCCCTCTGCGATGCGGACTTGATGATACCCCGAGCGAAGGTCCAGCTTTGTGAAATATTGGGCACCACTGAGTTGGTCGAACAAGTCTTGTATCAATGGAATAGGATACTTGTTCCTCACGGTGACCTTGTTGAGAGCTCGGTAGTCCACACACAACCTCAAAGTCCCATCTTGCTTTTTCTGAAATAGCACCGGCGCACCAAATGGAGACTTGGAGGGCTGGATAAACCCTGCCTCCAGTAGCTCCCCAAGTTGTTTCCTCAACTCTACTAGTTCTGGAGGGGCCATTCGATAGGGTGCCCTCGCAGGAGGTTTGGCCCCAGGGAGCAACTCGATCTCATGATCAACATTCCTCCTTGGTGGTAATTCCTTGGGAAGTTCTGATGGCATCATGTCTTTGTAAGTTTCCAACACTCCCATAATCTCCCTTGGAATCGTCTCCTCCTCAACTTTGTCTTTTACCAGGGGGACAATGACATATGTCGGCTCTTGGCGCTTCACACCCTTCTTGAATTGAATGGCCGACAAGAGGCGAGGTCCACTCGGTGGCCTAAGCTTTGCCGGCACTACACAAGGCCTTTCCCCCATAACCAACAAGTTTTGAGCATTGGGTATGGGAATGGCTTTGTTCTCCAACATGAATTCCATCCCCAAGATTACATCAAAGTCGTCTATCTGCACGACAACCAAATCCGTCTTTCCTTCCCAATTGCTCAACTTCAGTTGCACGCCTTTAGATACCCCAATTGTGGGTGAGGGTGAGGAATTAACTGCTTTCAGGTGACCCGTATCTTTTTCGATTTTTAACCCCAACCTTCGTGCCTCTGCTTCTGACACAAAGTTGTGGGTGGCACCCGTATCGACCATCACGCTCTTGGCTCCCTTCCCATTCAAGCTACCTTCAACAAACATTAAGCCTTTTAGCAATGGCTTCTTTGGCATGGGGGTCTGTTTCTCTACCGCATTAAGGAATTTTAATGCCCCCATGTGGCTAGGTTCTTCCACTTCCTCTTGGTGTTCCTCATTTTCTTTGGCCGAGATTTGGGCTTGTAATGCTGACAAAGCGGTCTTGTGAGGGCACTCATTCACCCTATGAGGTCCCTTGCATAGAAAGCACGATATGGGTCTTGGGGTGAAGCCTGTATAACTGAACGGGCGTGGAGTAAACACCCCAGTGGAGGCTGCTGGCTTGGAGGAGGCAGTGTCCCTGACACCAATAACCCTTCTATCCCCCCCTCCAAAATTCGAGGACCTTGACTCTCCTCCCCCACTTCTACTCGGACCCGGTCTGGCATTTCTATTGATATTCACATTCGAAAAGGAAGAGGTTTTCCTCGCAGAGTTCTCTTCGAATGTGTAATCAGTCAGCCTTTCTGCCGCTGCTTGGGCCGAGGCTAAATCTTGGACCCTTTGTCTTTGGAGCTCAGTTCTAGCCCATGGCTTCAATCCTTCAAGGAAGTAGAATAGCCGATCTTTCTCTGACATATCGGGGAGGTCGAGCATGATCATAGAGAATTTGCTCACAAAATCTCTAATGTTGTTGGTGTGTTTCAACTCCCTCAATTGCCTTCTTGCAATATAATCGACATTCTCAGGAAAGAATTGAGTTTTGAGTTCCTTCTTGAGATCCTCCCATGTCTCAATGCAGCAAACATTCCTTTGAATATCATTGTATTTAGTCCTCCACCATAACTTGGCATCTCCTGACAAGTACATAGTCGCCATGTTTACCTTCGCTTCTTCCGAATCAGGCTTTACTGCTCGAAAGTATTGTTCCATATCAAATAGAAAGTTCTCAAGCTCCTTGGCATCCCG
>NW_026089479.1:0-51924 GCF_933775445.1 Argentina anserina
ACGCCCACACTGGAAACACTCTCAAATTCAATAGAAACTCGCACCAGAAAGGCTTACAGAAAGATACTCAACGAGAATTGAAAAGATACTCAAATTGCAATAGTAAACATACTCAAACGATAGAAAGATACTCAGTTTGAAAGAAACACACGCCCACACTGGAAACACTCTCAAATTCAATAGAAACTCGCATCAGAAAGGCTTACAGAAAGATACTCAAAGGAGAATTGAAAAGATACTCAAATTGCAATAGTAAACATACTCAAACGATAGAAAGATACTCAGTTTGAAAGAAACACACGCCCACACTGGAAACACTCTCAAATTCAAGAAAAACTCTCATCGAAAGCCGTTCAGAAAGATACTCACACGAGAAGTGAAAAGATACTGAAATTGCAATAGTAAACATACTCAAACAATAGAAAGATACTCAGTTTGAAAGAAACATACGCCCACACTGGAAACACTCTCAAATTCAATAGAAACTCGCATCAGAAAGGCTTACAGAAAGATACTCAAACGAGAATTGAAAAGATACTCAAATTGCAAATAGTAAACATACTGAAACGATAGAAAGATACTCAGTCTGAAAGAAACACACGCCCACACTGGAAACACTCTCAAATTCAAGAAAAATTCGCATCAGAAAGCCGTTCAGAAAGATACTCAAACGAGAATTGAAAAGATACTCAAATTGCAATAGTAAACATACTCAAACAATAGAAAGATACTCAGTTTGAAAGAAACATACGCCCACACTGGAAACACTCTCAAATTCAATAGAAACTCGCATCAGAAAGGCTTACAGAAAGATACTCAAACGAGAATTGAAAAGATACTCAAATTGCAATAGTAAACATACTCAAACGATACAAAGATACTCAGTTTGAAAGAAACACACGCCCACACTGGAAACACTCTCAAATTCAATAGAAACTCGCATCAGAAAGGCTTACAGAAAGATACTCAAACGAGAATTGAAAAGATACTCAAATTGCAATAGTAAACATACTCAAACGATAGAAAGATACTCAGTTTGAAAGAAACACACGCCCACACTGGAAACACTCTCAAATTCAAGAAAAACTCTCATCGAAAGCCGTTCAGAAAGATACTCACACGAGAAGTGAAAAGATACTGAAATTGCAATAGTAAACATACTCAAACAATAGAAAGATACTCAGTTTGAAAGAAACATACGCCCACACTGGAAACACTCTCAAATTCAATAGAAACTCGCATCAGAAAGGCTTACAGAAAGATACTCAAACGAGAATTGAAAAGATACTCAAATTGCAATAGTAAACATACTCAAACGATAGAAAGATACTCAGTTTGAAAGAAACACACGCCCACACTGGAAACACTCTCAAATTCAAGAAAAATTCGCATCAGAAAGCCGTTCAGAAAGATACTCAAACGAGAATTGAAAAGATACTCAATTGCAATAGTAAGACATACTCAAACAATAGAAAGATACTCAGTTTGAAAGAAACATACGCCCACACTGGAAACACTCTCAAATTCAATAGAAACTCGCATCAGAAAGGCTTACAGAAAGATACTCAAACGAGAATTGAAAAGATACTCAAATTGCAATAGTAAACATACTCAAACGATACAAAGATACTCAGTTTGAAAGAAACACACTGCCCACACTGGAAAGCACTCTCAAATTCAAGAAAAACTCTCATCGAAAGCCGTTTTAGAAAGATACTCACACGAGAATTGAAAAGATACTGAAATTGCAATAGTAAACATACTCAAACAAGAGAAAGATACTCAGTTTGAAAGAAACACACGCCCACACTGGAAACACTCTCAAATTCAATAGAAACTCGCATCAGAAAGGCTTACAGAAAGATACTCAAACGAGAATTGAAAAGATACTCAAATTGCAATAGTAAACATACTCAAACGATAGAAAGATACTCAGTTTGAAAGAAACACACGCCCACACTGGAAACACTCTCAAATTCAAGAAAAACTCTCATCGAAAGCCGTTCAGAAAGATACTCACACGAGAAGTGAAAAGATACTGAAATTGCAATAGTAAACATACTCAAACAATAGAAAGATACTCAGTTTGAAAGAAACACACGCCCACACTGGAAACACTCTCAAATTCAATAGAAACTCGCATCAAAAGGTTTACAGAAAGATACTCAAACGAGAATTGAAAAGATACTCAAATTGCAATAGTAAACATACTCAAACGATAGAAAGATACTCAGTTTGAAAGAAACACACGCCCACACTGGAAAACACTCTCAAATTCAAGAAAAACTCGCATCGAAAGCCGTTCAGAAAGATACTCAAACGAGAATTGAAAAGATACTCAAATTGCAATAGTAAACATACTCAAACGATAGAAAGATACTCAGTTTGAAAGAAACACACGCCCACACTGGAAACACTCTCAAATTCAATAGAAACTCGCATCAGAAAAGCTTACGGAAAGATACTCAAACGGGAATTGAAAAGATACTCAAATTGCAATAGTAAACATACTCAGACGATAGAAAGATACTCAGTTTGAAAGAAACACACGCCCACACTGGAAACACTCTCAAATTCAAGAAAAAGTCGCATCGAAAGCCGTTCAGAAAGATACTCACACGAGAATTGAAAAGATACTGAAATTGCAATAGTAAACATACTCAAACAATAGAAATATACTCAGTTTGAAAGAAACACACGCCCACACTGGAAACACTCTCAAATGCAATAGAAACTCGCATCAGAAAGGCTTACAGAAAGATACTCAAACGAGAATTGAAAAGATACTCAAATTGCAATAGTAAACATACTCAAACGATAGAAAGATACTCAGTTTGAAAGAAACACACGCCCACACTGGAAACACTCTCAAATTCCAGAAAAAGTCGCATCGAAAGCCGTTCAGAAAGATACTCAAACGAGAATTGAAAAGATACTCAAAGTGCAATAGTAAACATACTCAAAGGATAGAAAGATACTCAGTTTGAAAGAAACACACGCCCACACTGGAAACACTCTCAAATTCAATAGAAACTCGCATCAGAAAAGCTTACGGAAAGATACTCAAACGAGAATTGAAAAGATACTCAAATTGCAATAGTAAACATACTCAAACGATAGAAAGATACTCAGTTTGAAAGAAACACACGCCCACACTGGAAACACTCTCAAATTCAACAGAAACTCGCATCAGAAAGGCTTACAGAAAGATACTCAAACGAGAATTGAAAAGATACTCAAATTGCAATAGTAAACATACTCAAACGATACAAAGATACTCAGTTTGAAAGAAACACACGCCCACACTGGAAACACTCTCAAATTCAAGAAAAACTCGCATCGAAAGCCGTTCAGAAAGATACTCAAACGAGAATTGAAAAGATACTCAAATTGCAATAGTAAACATACTCAAACGATAGAAAGATACTCAGTTTGAAAGAAACACACGCCCACACTGGAAACACTCTCAAATTCAAGAAAAACTCGCATCGAAAGCCGTTCAGAAAGATACTCAAACGAGAATTGAAAAGATACTCAAATTGCAATGGTAAACATACTCAAACGATAGAAAGATACTCAGTTTGAAAGAAACACACGCCCACACTGGAAACACTCTCAAATTCAATAGAAACTCGCATCAGAAAGCCGTTCAGAAAGATACTCAAACGAGAATTGAAAAGATACTCAAATTGCAATAGTAAACATACTCAAACGATAGAAAGATACTCAGTTTGAAAGAAACACACGCCCACACTGGAAACACTCTCAAATTCAAGAAAAGCTCGCATCGAAAGCCGTTCAGAAAGATACTCAAACGAGAATTGAAAAGATACTCAAATTGCAATAGTAAACATACTCAAACGATAGAAAGATACTCAGTTTGAAAGAAACACACGCCCACACTGGAAACACTCTCAAATTCAAGAAAAACTCGCATCGAAAGCCGTTCAGAAAGATACTCAAACGAGAATTGAAAAGATACTCAAATTGCAATGGTAAACATACTCAAACGATAGAAAGATACTCAGTTTGAAAGAAACACACGCCCACACTGGAAACACTCTCAAATTCAATAGAAACTCGCATCAGAAAGGCTTACAGAAAGATACTCAAACGAGAATTGAAAAGATACTCAAATTGCAATAGTAAACATACTCAAACGATAGAAAGATACTCAGTTTGAAAGAAACACACGCCCACACTGGAAACACTCTCAAATTCAAGAAAAACTCGCATCGAAAGCCGTTCAGAAAGATACTCAAACGAGAATTGAAAAGATACTCAAATTGCAATGGTCAACATACTCAAACGATAGAAAGATACTCAGTTTGAAAGAAACACACGCCCACACTGGAAACACTCTCAAATTCAATAGAAACTCGCATCAGAAAGGCTTACAGAAAAATACTCAAACGAGAATTGAAAAGATACTCAATTTGCAATAGTAAACATACTCAAACGATAGAAAGATAGTCAAATTGAAAGAAACACACGCCCACACTGGAAACACTCTCAAATTCAATAGAAACTCGGATCAGAAAGGCTTACAGAAAGATACTCAAACGAGAATTGAAAAGATACTCAAAATGCAATAGTAAACATACTCAAACGATAGAAAGATACTCAGTTTGAAAGAAACACACGCCCACACTGGAAACACTCTCAAATTCAATAGAAACTCGCATCAGAAAGGCTTACAGAAAGATACTCAAACGAGAATTGAAAAGATACTCAAATTGCAATAGTAAACATACTGAAACGATAGAAAGATACTCAGTTTGAAAGAAACACACGCCCACACTGGAAACACTCTCAAATTCAAGAAAAACTCTCATCGAAAGCCGTTCAGAAAGATACTCACACGAGAATTGAAAAGATACTGAAATTGCAATAGTAAACATACTCAAACAATAGAAAGATACTCAGTTTGAAAGAAACACACGCCCACACTGGAAACACTCTCAAATTCAATAGAAACTCGCATCAGAAAGGCTTACAGAAAGATACTCAAACGAGAATTGAAAAGATACTCAAATTGCAATAGTAAACATACTCAAACGATAGAAAGATACTCAGTTTGAAAGAAACACACGCCCACACTGGAAACACTCTCAAATTCAAGAAAAACTCTCATCGAAAGCCGTTCAGAAAGATACTCACACGAGAATTGAAAAGATACTGAAATTGCAATAGTAAACATACTCAAACAATAGAAAGATACTCAGTTTGAAAGAAACACACGCCCACACTGGAAACACTCTCAAATTCAATAGAAACTCGCATAAGAAAGCCGTTCAGAAAGATACTCAAACGAGAATTGAAAAGATACTCAAATTGCAATAGTAAACATACTCAAACGATAGAAAGATACTCAGTTTGAAAGAAACACACGCCCACACTGGAAACACTCTCAAATTCAATAGAAACTCGCATCAGAAAGGCTTACAGAAAGATACTGAAACGAGAATTGAAAAGATACTCAAATTGCAATAGTAAACATACTCAAACGATAGAAAGATACTCAGTTTGAAAGAAACACACGCCCACACTGGAAACACTCTCAAATTCAAGAAAAGCTCGCATCGAAAGCCGTTCAGAAAGATACTCAAACGAGAATTGAAAAGATACTCAAATTGCAATAGTAAACATACTCAAACGATAGAAAGATACTCAGTTTGAAAGAAACACACGCCCACACTGGAAACACTCTCAAATTCAAGAAAAACTCGCATCGAAAGCCGTTCAGAAAGATACTCAAACGAGAATTGAAAAGATACTCAAATTGCAATGGTAAACATACTCAAACGATAGAAAGATACTCAGTTTGAAAGAAACACACGCCCACACTGGAAACACTCTCAAATTCAACAGAAACTCGCATCAGAAAGGCTTACAGAAAGATACTCAAACGAGAATTGAAAAGATACTCAAATTGCAATAGTAAACATACTCAAACGATAGAAAGATACTCAGTTTGAAAGAAACACACGCCCACACTCGAAACACTCTCAAATTCAATAGAAACTCGCATCAGTAAGGCTTACAGAAAGATACTCAAACGAGAATTGAAAAGATACTCAAATTGCAATAGTAAACATACTCAAACGATAGAAAGATACTCAGTTTGAAAGAAACACACGCCCACACTGGAAACACTCTCAAATTCAATAGAAACTCGCATCAGAAAGGCTTACAGAAAGATACTCAAACGAGAATTGAAAAGATACTCAAAATGCAATAGTAAACATACTCAAACGATAGAAAGATACTCAGTTTGAAAGAAACACACGCCCACACTGGAAACACTCTCAAATTCAATAGAAACTCGCATCAGAAAGGCTTACAGAAAAATAATCAAACGAGAATTGAAAAGATACTCAATTTGCAATAGTAAACATACTCAAACGATAGAAAGATAGTCAAATTGAAAGAAACACACGCCCACACTGGAAACACTCTCAAATTCAATAGAAACTCGCATCAGAAAGGCTTACAGAAAGATACTCAAACGAGAATTGAAAAGATACTCAAAATGCAATAGTAAACATACTCAAACGTTAGAAAGATACTCAGTTTGAAAGAAACACACGCCCACACTGGAAACACTCTCAAATTCAATAGAAACTCGCATCAGAAAGGCTTACAGAAAAATAATCAAACGAGAATTGAAAAGATACTCAATTTGCAATAGTAAACATACTCAAACGATAGAAAGATAGTCAAATTGAAAGAAACACACGCCCACACTGGAAACACTCTCAAATTCAATAGAAACTCGGATCAGAAAGGCTTACAGAAAGATACTCAAACGAGAATTGAAAAGATACTCAAAATGCAATAGTAAACATACTCAAACGATAGAAAGATACTCAGTTTGAAAGAAACACACGCCCACACTGGAAACACTCTCAAATTCAATAGAAACTCGCATCAGAAAGGCTTACAGAAAGATACTCAAACGAGAATTGAAAAGATACTCAAATTGCAATAGTAAACATACTGAAACGATAGAAAGATACTCAGTTTGAAAGAAACACACGCCCACACTGGAAACACTCTCAAATTCAAGAAAAATTCGCATCAGAAAGCCGTTCAGAAAGATACTCAAACGAGAATTGAAAAGATACTCAAATTGCAATAGTAAACATACTCAAACAATAGAAAGATACTCAGTTTGAAAGAAACATACGCCCACACTGGAAACACTCTCAAATTCAATAGAAACTCGCATCAGAAAGGCTTACAGAAAGATACTCAAACGAGAATTGAAAAGATACTCAAATTGCAATAGTAAACATACTCAAACGATAGAAAGATACTCAGTTTGAAAGAAACACACGCCCACACTGGAAACACTCTCAAATTCAAGAAAAACTCTCATCGAAAGCCGTTTAGAAAGATACTCACACGAGAATTGAAAAGATACTGAAATTGCAATAGTAAACATACTCAAACAAGAGAAAGATACTCAGTTTGAAAGAAACACACGCCCACACTGGAAACACTCTCAAATTCAATAGAAACTCGCATCAGAAAGGCTTACAGAAAGATACTCAAACGAGAATTGAAAAGATACTCAAATTGCAATAGTAAACATACTCAAACGATAGAAAGATACTCAGTTTGAAAGAAACACACGCCCACACTGGAAACACTCTCAAATTCAAGAAAAACTCTCATCGAAAGCCGTTCAGAAAGATACTCACACGAGAAGTGAAAAGATACTGAAATTGCAATAGTAAACATACTCAAACAATAGAAAGATACTCAGTTTGAAAGAAACACACGCCCACACTGGAAACACTCTCAAATTCAATAGAAACTCGCATCAAAAGGCTTACAGAAAGATACTCAAACGAGAATTGAAAAGATACTCAAATTGCAATAGTAAACATACTCAAACGATAGAAAGATACTCAGTTTGAAAGAAACACACGCCCACACTGGAAACACTCTCAAATTCAAGAAAAACTCGCATCGAAACCCGTTCAGAAAGATACTCAAACGAGAATTGAAAAGATACTCAAATTGCAATAGTAAACATACTCAAACGATAGAAAGATACTCAGTTTGAAAGAAACACACGCCCACACTGGAAACACTCTCAAATTCAATAGAAACTCGCATCAGAAAAGCTTACGGAAAGATACTCAAACGGGAATTGAAAAGATACTCAAATTGCAATAGTAAACATACTCAGACGATAGAAAGATACTCAGTTTGAAAGAAACACACGCCCACACTGGAAACACTCTCAAATTCAAGAAAAAGTCGCATCGAAAGCCGTTCAGAAAGATACTCACACGAGAATTGAAAAGATACTGAAATTGCAATAGTAAACATACCCAAACAATAGAAATATACTCAGTTTGAAAGAAACACACGCCCACACTGGAAACACTCTCAAATGCAATAGAAACTCGCATCAGAAAGGCTTACAGAAAGATACTCAAACGAGAATTGAAAAGATACTCAAATTGCAATAGTAAACATACTCAAACGATAGAAAGATACTCAGTTTGAAAGAAACACACGCCCACACTGGAAACACTCTCAAATTCAAGAAAAACTCGCATCGAAAGCCGTTCAGAAAGATACTCAAACGAGAATTGAAAAGATACTCAAATTGCAATGGTAAACATACTCAAACGATAGAAAGATACTCAGTTTGAAAGAAACACACGCCCACACTGGAAACACTCTCAAATTCAACAGAAACTCGCATCAGAAAGGCTTACAGAAAGATACTCAAACGAGAATTGAAAAGATACTCAAATTGCAATAGTAAACATACTCAAACGATAGAAAGATACTCAGTTTGAAAGAAACACACGCCCACACTCGAAACACTCTCAAATTCAATAGAAACTCGCATCAGTAAGGCTTACAGAAAGATACTCAAACGAGAATTGAAAAGATACTCAAATTGCAATAGTAAACATACTCAAACGATAGAAAGATACTCAGTTTGAAAGAAACACACGCCCACACTGGAAACACTCTCAAATTCAATAGAAACTCGCATCAGAAAGGCTTACAGAAAGATACTCAAACGAGAATTGAAAAGATACTCAAAATGCAATAGTAAACATACTCAAACGATAGAAAGATACTCAGTTTGAAAGAAACACACGCCCACACTGGAAACACTCTCAAATTCAATAGAAACTCGCATCAGAAAGGCTTACAGAAAAATAATCAAACGAGAATTGAAAAGATACTCAATTTGCAATAGTAAACATACTCAAACGATAGAAAGATAGTCAAATTGAAAGAAACACACGCCCACACTGGAAACACTCTCAAATTCAATAGAAACTCGCATCAGAAAGGCTTACAGAAAGATACTCAAACGAGAATTGAAAAGATACTCAAAATGCAATAGTAAACATACTCAAACGTTAGAAAGATACTCAGTTTGAAAGAAACACACGCCCACACTGGAAACACTCTCAAATTCAATAGAAACTCGCATCAGAAAGGCTTACAGAAAAATAATCAAACGAGAATTGAAAAGATACTCAATTTGCAATAGTAAACATACTCAAACGATAGAAAGATAGTCAAATTGAAAGAAACACACGCCCACACTGGAAACACTCTCAAATTCAATAGAAACTCGGATCAGAAAGGCTTACAGAAAGATACTCAAACGAGAATTGAAAAGATACTCAAAATGCAATAGTAAACATACTCAAACGATAGAAAGATACTCAGTTTGAAAGAAACACACGCCCACACTGGAAACACTCTCAAATTCAATAGAAACTCGCATCAGAAAGGCTTACAGAAAGATACTCAAACGAGAATTGAAAAGATACTCAAATTGCAATAGTAAACATACTGAAACGATAGAAAGATACTCAGTTTGAAAGAAACACACGCCCACACTGGAAACACTCTCAAATTCAAGAAAAATTCGCATCAGAAAGCCGTTCAGAAAGATACTCAAACGAGAATTGAAAAGATACTCAAATTGCAATAGTAAACATACTCAAACAATAGAAAGATACTCAGTTTGAAAGAAACATACGCCCACACTGGAAACACTCTCAAATTCAATAGAAACTCGCATCAGAAAGGCTTACAGAAAGATACTCAAACGAGAATTGAAAAGATACTCAAATTGCAATAGTAAACATACTCAAACGATAGAAAGATACTCAGTTTGAAAGAAACACACGCCCACACTGGAAACACTCTCAAATTCAAGAAAAACTCTCATCGAAAGCCGTTTAGAAAGATACTCACACGAGAATTGAAAAGATACTGAAATTGCAATAGTAAACATACTCAAACAAGAGAAAGATACTCAGTTTGAAAGAAACACACGCCCACACTGGAAACACTCTCAAATTCAATAGAAACTCGCATCAGAAAGGCTTACAGAAAGATACTCAAACGAGAATTGAAAAGATACTCAAATTGCAATAGTAAACATACTCAAACGATAGAAAGATACTCAGTTTGAAAGAAACACACGCCCACACTGGAAACACTCTCAAATTCAAGAAAAACTCTCATCGAAAGCCGTTCAGAAAGATACTCACACGAGAAGTGAAAAGATACTGAAATTGCAATAGTAAACATACTCAAACAATAGAAAGATACTCAGTTTGAAAGAAACACACGCCCACACTGGAAACACTCTCAAATTCAATAGAAACTCGCATCAAAAGGCTTACAGAAAGATACTCAAACGAGAATTGAAAAGATACTCAAATTGCAATAGTAAACATACTCAAACGATAGAAAGATACTCAGTTTGAAAGAAACACACGCCCACACTGGAAACACTCTCAAATTCAAGAAAAACTCGCATCGAAACCCGTTCAGAAAGATACTCAAACGAGAATTGAAAAGATACTCAAATTGCAATAGTAAACATACTCAAACGATAGAAAGATACTCAGTTTGAAAGAAACACACGCCCACACTGGAAACACTCTCAAATTCAATAGAAACTCGCATCAGAAAAGCTTACGGAAAGATACTCAAACGGGAATTGAAAAGATACTCAAATTGCAATAGTAAACATACTCAGACGATAGAAAGATACTCAGTTTGAAAGAAACACACGCCCACACTGGAAACACTCTCAAATTCAAGAAAAAGTCGCATCGAAAGCCGTTCAGAAAGATACTCACACGAGAATTGAAAAGATACTGAAATTGCAATAGTAAACATACCCAAACAATAGAAATATACTCAGTTTGAAAGAAACACACGCCCACACTGGAAACACTCTCAAATGCAATAGAAACTCGCATCAGAAAGGCTTACAGAAAGATACTCAAACGAGAATTGAAAAGATACTCAAATTGCAATAGTAAACATACTCAAACGATAGAAAGATACTCAGTTTGAAAGAAACACACGCCCACACTGGAAACACTCTCAAATTCAAGAAAAACTCGCATCGAAAGCCGTTCAGAAAGATACTCAAACGAGAATTGAAAAGATACTCAAATTGCAATGGTCAACATACTCAAACGATAGAAAGATACTCAGTTTGAAAGAAACACACGCCCACACTGGAAACACTCTCAAATTCAATAGAAACTCGCATCAGAAAGGCTTACAGAAAAATACTCAAACGAGAATTGAAAAGATACTCAATTTGCAATAGTAAACATACTCAAACGATAGAAAGATAGTCAAATTGAAAGAAACACACGCCCACACTGGAAACACTCTCAAATTCAATAGAAACTCGGATCAGAAAGGCTTACAGAAAGATACTCAAACGAGAATTGAAAAGATACTCAAAATGCAATAGTAAACATACTCAAACGATAGAAAGATACTCAGTTTGAAAGAAACACACGCCCACACTGGAAACACTCTCAAATTCAATAGAAACTCGCATCAGAAAGGCTTACAGAAAGATACTCAAACGAGAATTGAAAAGATACTCAAATTGCAATAGTAAACATACTGAAACGATAGAAAGATACTCAGTTTGAAAGAAACACACGCCCACACTGGAAACACTCTCAAATTCAAGAAAAATTCGCATCAGAAAGCCGTTCAGAAAGATACTCAAACGAGAATTGAAAAGATACTCAAATTGCAATAGTAAACATACTCAAACGATAGAAAGATACTCAGTTTGAAAGAAACACACGCCCACACTGGAAACACTCTCAAATTCAAGAAAAAGTCTCATCGAAAGCCGTTCAGAAAGATACTCACACGAGAATTGAAAAGATACTGAAATTGCAATAGTAAACATACTCAAACAATAGAAAGATACTCAGTTTGAAAGAAACACACGCCCACACTGGAAACACTCTCAAATTCAATAGAAACTCGCATCAGAAAGGCTTACAGAAACATACTCAAACGAGAATTGAAAAGATACTCAAATTGCAATAGTAAACATACTCAAACGATAGAAAGATACTCAGTTTGAAAGAAACACACGCCCACACTGGAAACACTCTCAAATTCAAGAAAAACTCGCATCGAAAGCCGTTCAGAAAGATACTCAAACGAGAATTGAAAAGATACTCAAATTGCAATGGTAAACATACTCAAACGATAGAAAGATACTCAGTTTGAAAGAAACACACGCCCACACTGGAAACACTCTCAAATTCAATAGAAACTCGCATAAGAAAGCCGTTCAGAAAGATACTCAAACGAGAATTGAAAAGATACTCAAATTGCAATAGTAAACATACTCAAACGATAGAAAGATACTCAGTTTGAAAGAAACACACGCCCACACTGGAAACACTCTCAAATTCAATAGAAACTCGCATCAGAAAGGCTTACAGAAAGATACTGAAACGAGAATTGAAAAGATACTCAAATTGCAATAGTAAACATACTCAAACGATAGAAAGATACTCAGTTTGAAAGAAACACACGCCCACACTGGAAACACTCTCAAATTCAAGAAAAGCTCGCATCGAAAGCCGTTCAGAAAGATACTCAAACGAGAATTGAAAAGATACTCAAATTGCAATAGTAAACATACTCAAACGATAGAAAGATACTCAGTTTGAAAGAAACACACGCCCACACTGGAAACACTCTCAAATTCAAGAAAAACTCGCATCGAAAGCCGTTCAGAAAGATACTCAAACGAGAATTGAAAAGATACTCAAATTGCAATGGTAAACATACTCAAACGATAGAAAGATACTCAGTTTGAAAGAAACACACGCCCACACTGGAAACACTCTCAAATTCAACAGAAACTCGCATCAGAAAGGCTTACAGAAAGATACTCAAACGAGAATTGAAAAGATACTCAAATTGCAATAGTAAACATACTCAAACGATAGAAAGATACTCAGTTTGAAAGAAACACACGCCCACACTGGAAACAATCTCAAATTCAAGAAAAACTCGCATCGAAAGCCGTTCAGAAAGATACTCAAACGAGAATTGAAAAGATACTCAAATTGCAATAGTAAATATACTCAAACGATAGAAACATACTCAGTTTGAAAGAAACACACGCCCACACTGGAAACACTCTCAAATTCAAGAAAAACTCGCATCGAAAGCCGTTCAGAAAGATACTCAAACGAGAATTGAAAAGATACTCAAATTGCAATAGTAAACATACTCAAACGATAGAAAGATACTCAGTTTGAAAGAAACACACGCCCACACTGGAAACACTCTCAAATTCAACAGAAACTCGCATCAGAAAGGCTTACAGAAAGATACTCAAACGAGAATTGAAAAGATACTCAAATTGCAATAGTAAACATACTCAAACGATAGAAAGATACTCAGTTTGAAAGAAACACACGCCCACACTGGAAACACTCTCAAATTCAAGAAAAACTCGCATCGAAAGCCGTTCAGAAAGATACTCAAACGAGAATTGAAAAGATACTCAAATTGCAATAGTAAACATACTCAAACGATAGAAACATACTCAGTTTGAAAGAAACACACGCCCACACTGGAAACACTCTCAAATTCAAGAAAAACTCGCATCGAAAGCCGTTCAGAAAGATACTCAAACGAGAATTGAAAAGATACTCAAATTGCAATAGTAAACATACTCAAACGATAGAAAGATACTCAGTTTGAAAGAAACACACGCCCACACTGGAAACACTCTCAAATTCAACAGAAACTCGCATCAGAAAGGCTTACAGAAAGATACTCAAACGAGAATTGAAAAGATACTCAAATTGCAATAGTAAACATACTCAAACGATAGAAAGATACTCAGTTTGAAAGAAACACACGCCCACACTGGAAACACTCTCAAATTCAAGAAAAACTCGCATCGAAAGCCGTTCAGAAAGATACTCAAACGAGAATTGAAAAGATACTCAAAATGCAATAGTAAACATACTCAAACGATAGAAAGATACTCAGTTTGAAAGAAACACACGCCCACACTGGAAACACTCTCAAATTCAATAGAAACTCGCATCAGAAAGGCTTACAGAAAGATACTCAAACGAGAATTGAAAAGATACTCAAATTGCAATAGTAAACATACTCAAACGATAGAAAGATACTCAGTTTGAAAGAAACACACGCCCACACTGGAAACACTCTCAAATTCAACAGAAACTCGCATCAGAAAGGCTTACTGAAAGATACTCAAACGAGAATTGAAAAGATACTCAAATTGCAATAGTAAACATACTCAAACAATAGAAAGATACTCAGTTTGAAAGAAACACACGCCCACACTGGAAACACTCTCAAATGCAATAGAAACTCGCATCATAAAGGCTTACAGAAAGATACTCAAACGAGAATTGAAAAGATACTCAAATTGCAATAGTAAACATACTCAAACGATAGAAAGATACTCAGTTTGAAAGAAACACACGCCCACACTGGAAACACTCTCAAATTCAAGAAAAACTCTCATCGAAAGCCGTTCAGAAAGATACTCACACGAGAATTGAAAAGATACTGAAATTGCAATAGTAAACATACTCAAACAATAGAAAGATACTCAGTTTGAAAGAAACACACGCCCACACTGGAAACACTCTCAAATTCAACAGAAACTCGCATCAGAAAGGCTTACAGAAAGATACTCAAACGAGAATTGAAAAGATACTCAAATTGCAATAGTAAACATACTCAAACGATAGAAAGATACTCAGTTTGAAAGAAACACACGCCCACACTGGAAACACTCTCAAATTCAAGAAAAACTCTCATCGAAAGCCGTTCAGAAAGATACTCACACGAGAATTGAAAAGATACTGAAATTGCAATAGTAAACATTCTCAAACAATAGAAAGATACTCAGTTTGAAAGAAACACACGCCCACACTGGAAACACTCTCAAATTCAATAGAAACTCGCATCAGAAAGGCTTACAGAAAGATACTCAAACGAGAATTGAAAAGATACTCAAATTGCAATAGTAAACATACTCAAACGATAGAAAGATACTCAGTTTGAAAGAAACACACGCCCACACTGGAAACACTCTCAAATTCAATAGAAACTCGCATCAGAAAGGCTTACAGAAAGATACTCAAACGAGAATTGAAAAGATACTCAAATTGCAATGGTAAACATACTCAAACGATAGAAAGATACTCAGTTTGAAAGAAACACACGCCCACACTGGAAACACTCTCAAGTTCAATAGAAACTCGCATCAGAAAGCCGTTCAGAAAGATACTCAAACGAGAATTGAAAAGATACTGAAATTGCAATAGTAAACACACTCAAACAATAGAAAGATACTCAGTTTGAAAGAAACACACGCCCACACTGGAAACACTCTCAAATTCAACAGAAACTCGCATCAGAAAGGCTTACAGAAAGATACTCAAACGAGAATTGAAAAGATACTCAAATTGCAATAGTAAACATACTCAAACGATAGAAAGATACTCAGTTTGAAAGAAACACACGCCCACACTGGAAACACTCTCAAATTCAAGAAAAACTCGCATCGAAAGCCGTTCAGAAAGATACTCAAACGAGAATTGAAAAGATACTCAAATTGCAATAGTAAATATACTCAAACGATAGAAAGATACTCAGTTTGAAAGAAACACACGCCCACACTGGATACACTCTCAAATTCAATAGAAACTCGCATCAGAAAGGCTTACAGAAAGATACTCAAACGAGAATTGAAAAGATACTCAAATTGCAATAGTCAACATACTCAAACGATAGAAAGATACTCAGTTTGAAAGAAACACACGCCCACACTGGAAACACTCTCAAATTCAATAGAAACTCGCATCAGAAAGGCTTACAGAAAGATACTCAAACGAGAATTGAAAAGATACTCAAATTGCAATGGTAAACATACTCAAACGATAGAAAGATACTCAGTTTGAAAGAAACACATGCCCACACTGGAAACACTCTCAAGTTCAATAGAAACTCGCATCAGAAAGCCGTTCAGAAAGATACTCAAACGAGAATTGAAAAGATACTCAAATTGCAATAGTAAACACACTCAAACGATAGAAAGATACTCAGTTTGAAAGAAACACACGCCCACACTGGAAACACTCTCAAATTCAACAGAAACTCGCATCAGAAAGGCTTACAGAAAGATACTCAAACGAGAATTGAAAAGATACTCAAATTGCAATAGTAAACATACTCAAACGATAGAAAGATACTCAGTTTGAAAGAAACACACGCCCACACTGGAAACACTCTCAAATTCAAGAAAAACTCGCATCGAAAGCCGTTCAGAAAGATACTCAAACGAGAATTGAAAAGATACTCAAATTGCAATAGTAAATATACTCAAACGATAGAAACATACTCAGTTTGAAAGAAACACACGCCCACACTGGCAACACTCTCAAATTCAAGAAAAACTCGCATCGAAAGCCGTTCAGAAAGATACTCAAACGAGAATTGAAAAGATACTCAAATTGCAATAGTCAACATACTCAAACGATAGAAAGATACTCAGTTTGAAAGAAACACACGCCCACACTGGAAACACTCTCAAATTCAAGAAAAACTCGCATCGAAAGCCGTTCAGAAAGATACTCAAACGAGAATTGAAAAGATACTCAAAATGCAATAGTAAACATACTCAAACGATAGAAAGACACTCAGTTTGAAAGAAACACACGCCCACACTGGAAACACTCTCAAATTCAATAGAAACTCGCATCAGAAAGGCTTACAGAAAGATACTCAAACGAGAATTGAAAAGATACTCAAATTGCAATAGTAAACATACTCAAACGATAGAAAGATACTCAGTTTGAAAGAAACACACGCCCACACTGGAAACACTCTCAAATTCAACAGAAACTCGCATCAGAAAGGCTTACAGAAAGATACTCAAACGAGAATTGAAAAGATACTCAAATTGCAATAGTAAACATACTCAAACGATAGAAAGATACTCAGTTTGAAAGAAACACACGCCCACACTGGAAACACTCTCAAATTCAAGAAAAACTCGCATCGAAAGCCGTTCAGAAAGATACTCAAACGAGAATTGAAAAGATACTCAAATTGCAATAGTAAATATACTCAAACGATAGAAAGATACTCAGTTTGAAAGAAACACACGCCCACACTGGATACACTCTCAAATTCAATAGAAACTCGCATCAGAAAGGCTTACAGAAAGATACTCAAACGAGAATTGAAAAGATACTCAAATTGCAATAGTCAACATACTCAAACGATAGAAAGATACTCAGTTTGAAAGAAACACACGCCCACACTGGAAACACTCTCAAATTCAATAGAAACTCGCATCAGAAAGGCTTACAGAAAGATACTCAAACGAGAATTGAAAAGATACTCAAATTGCAATGGTAAACATACTCAAACGATAGAAAGATACTCAGTTTGAAAGAAACACACGCCCACACTGGAAACACTCTCAAGTTCAATAGAAACTCGCATCAGAAAGCCGTTCAGAAAGATACTCAAACGAGAATTGAAAAGATACTCAAATTGCAATAGTAAACACACTCAAACGATAGAAAGATACTCAGTTTGAAAGAAACACACGCCCACACTGGAAACACACTCAAATTCAAGAAAAACTCGCATCGAAAGCCGTTCAGAAAGATACTCAAACGAGAATTGAAAAGATACTCAAATTGCAATAGTAAACATACTCAAACGATACAAAGATACTCAGTTTGAAAGAAACACACGCCCACACTGGAAACACTCTCAAATTCAAGAAAAACTCGCATCGAAAGCCGTTCAGAAAGATACTCAAACGAGAATTGAAAAGATACTCAAATTGCAATAGTAAACATACTCAAACGATAGAAAGATACTCAGTTTGAAAGAAACACACGCCCACACTGGAAACACTCTCAAATTCAAGAAAAACTCGCATCGAAAGCCGTTCAGAAAGATACTCAAACGAGAATTGAAAAGATACTCAAATTGCAATGGTAAACATACTCAAACGATAGAAAGATACTCAGTTTGAAAGAAACACACGCCCACACTGGAAACACTCTCAAATTCAATAGAAACTCGCATAAGAAAGCCGTTCAGAAAGATACTCAAACGAGAATTGAAAAGATACTCAAATTGCAATAGTAAACATACTCAAACGATAGAAAGATACTCAGTTTGAAAGAAACACACGCCCACACTGGAAACACTCTCAAATTCAATAGAAACTCGCATCAGAAAGGCTTACAGAAAGATACTCAAACGAGAATTGAAAAGATACTCAAATTGCAATAGTAAACATACTCAAACGATAGAAAGATACTCAGTTTGAAAGAAACACACGCCCACACTGGAAACACTCTCAAATTCAAGAAAAGCTCGCATCGAAAGCCGTTCAGAAAGATACTCAAACGAGAATTGAAAAGATACTCAAATTGCAATAGTAAACATACTCAAACGATAGAAAGATACTCAGTTTGAAAGAAACACACGCCCACACTGGAAACACTCTCAAATTCAATAGAAACTCGCATCAGAAAGGCTTACAGAAAGATACTCAAACGAGAATTGAAAAGATACTCAAATTGCAATAGTAAACATACTCAAACGATAGAAAGATACTCAGTTTGAAAGAAACACACGCCCACACTGGAAACACTCTCAAATTCTATAGAAACTCGCATTAGAAAGGCTTACAGAAAGATACGCAAACGAGAATTGAAAAGATATTAAAATTGCTATAGTAAACTTACTCAAAGGATAGAAAGATACTCAGTTTGAAAGAAACACACGCCCACACTGGAAACACTCTCAAATTCAATAGAAACTCGCATCAGAAAGGCTTACAGAACGATACTCAAACGAGAATTGAAAAGATACTCAAATTGCAATAGTAAACATACTCAAACGATAGAAAGATACTCAGTTTGAAAGAAACACACGCCCACACTGGAAACACTCTCAAATTCAATAGAAACTCGCATCAGAAAGGCTTACAGAAAGATACTCAAACGAGAATTGAAAAGATACTCAAATTGCAATAGTAAACATACTCAAACGATAGAAAGATACTCAGTTTGAAAGAAACACACGCCCACACTGGAAACACTCTCAAATTCAACAGAAACTCGCATCAGAAAGGCTTACAGAAAGATACTCAAACGAGAATTGAAAAGATACTCAAATTGCAATAGTAAACATACTCAAACGATAGAAAGATACTCAGTTTGAAAGAAACACACGCCCACACTGGAAACACACTCAAATTCAAGAAAAACTCGCATCGAAAGCCGTTCAGAAAGATACTCAAACGAGAATTGAAAAGATACTCAAATTGCAATAGTAAATATACTCAAACGATAGAAAGATACTCAGTTTGAAAGAAACACACGCCCACACTGGATACACTCTCAAATTCAATAGAAACTCGCATCAGAAAGGCTTACAGAAAGATACTCAAACGAGAATTGAAAAGATACTCAAATTGCAATAGTCAACATACTCAAACGATAGAAAGATACTCAGTTTGAAAGAAACACACGCCCACACTGGAAACACTCTCAAATTCAATAGAAACTCGCATCAGAAAGGCTTACAGAAAGATACTCAAACGAGAATTGAAAAGATACTCAAATTGCAATGGTAAACATACTCAAACGATAGAAAGATACTCAGTTTGAAAGAAACACACGCCCACACTGGAAACACTCTCAAGTTCAATAGAAACTCGCATCAGAAAGCCGTTCAGAAAGATACTCAAACGAGAATTGAAAAGATACTCAAATTGCAATAGTAAACACACTCAAACGATAGAAAGATACTCAGTTTGAAAGAAACACACGCCCACACTGGAAACACTCTCAAATTCAAGAAAAACTCGCATCGAAAGCCGTTCAGAAAGATACTCAAACGAGAATTGAAAAGATACTCAAATTGCAATAGTAAACATACTCAAACGATACAAAGATACTCAGTTTGAAAGAAACACACGCCCACACTGGAAACACTCTCAAATTCAAGAAAAACTCGCATCGAAAGCCGTTCAGAAAGATACTCAAACGAGAATTGAAAAGATACTCAAATTGCAATAGTAAACATACTCAAACGATAGAAAGATACTCAGTTTGAAAGAAACACACGCCCACACTGGAAACACTCTCAAATTCAAGAAAAACTCGCATCGAAAGCCGTTCAGAAAGATACTCAAACGAGAATTGAAAAGATACTCAAATTGCAATGGTAAACATACTCAAACGATAGAAAGATACTCAGTTTGAAAGAAACACACGCCCACACTGGAAACACTCTCAAATTCAATAGAAACTCGCATAAGAAAGCCGTTCAGAAAGATACTCAAACGAGAATTGAAAAGATACTCAAATTGCAATAGTAAACATACTCAAACGATAGAAAGATACTCAGTTTGAAAGAAACACACGCCCACACTGGAAACACTCTCAAATTCAATAGAAACTCGCATCAGAAAGGCTTACAGAAAGATACTCAAACGAGAATTGAAAAGATACTCAAATTGCAATAGTAAACATACTCAAACGATAGAAAGATACTCAGTTTGAAAGAAACACACGCCCACACTGGAAACACTCTCAAATTCAAGAAAAGCTCGCATCGAAAGCCGTTCAGAAAGATACTCAAACGAGAATTGAAAAGATACTCAAATTGCAATAGTAAACATACTCAAACGATAGAAAGATACTCAGTTTGAAAGAAACACACGCCCACACTGGAAACACTCTCAAATTCAATAGAAACTCGCATCAGAAAGGCTTACAGAAAGATACTCAAACGAGAATTGAAAAGATACTCAAATTGCAATAGTAAACATACTCAAACGATAGAAAGATACTCAGTTTGAAAGAAACACACGCCCACACTGGAAACACTCTCAAATTCTATAGAAACTCGCATTAGAAAGGCTTACAGAAAGATACGCAAACGAGAATTGAAAAGATATTAAAATTGCTATAGTAAACTTACTCAAAGGATAGAAAGATACTCAGTTTGAAAGAAACACACGCCCACACTGGAAACACTCTCAAATTCAATAGAAACTCGCATCAGAAAGGCTTACAGAACGATACTCAAACGAGAATTGAAAAGATACTCAAATTGCAATAGTAAACATACTCAAACGATAGAAAGATACTCAGTTTGAAAGAAACACACGCCCACACTGGAAACACTCTCAAATTCAATAGAAACTCGCATCAGAAAGGCTTACAGAAAGATACTCAAACGAGAATTGAAAAGATACTCAAATTGCAATAGTAAACATACTCAAACGATAGAAAGATACTCAGTTTGAAAGAAACACACGCCCACACTGGAAACACTCTCAAATTCAAGAAAAACTCGCATCGAAAGCCGTTCAGAAAGATACTCAAACGAGAATTGAAAAGATACTCAAATTGCAATAGTAAATATACTCAAACGATAGAAAGATACTCAGTTTGAAAGAAACACACGCCCACACTGGATACACTCTCAAATTCAATAGAAACTCGCATCAGAAAGGCTTACAGAAAGATACTCAAACGAGAATTGAAAAGATACTCAAATTGCAATAGTCAACATACTCAAACGATAGAAAGATACTCAGTTTGAAAGAAACACACGCCCACACTGGAAACACTCTCAAATTCAATAGAAACTCGCATCAGAAAGGCTTACAGAAAGATACTCAAACGAGAATTGAAAAGATACTCAAATTGCAATGGTAAACATACTCAAACGATAGAAAGATACTCAGTTTGAAAGAAACACACGCCCACACTGGAAACACACTCAAGTTCAATAGAAACTCGCATCAGAAAGCCGTTCAGAAAGATACTCAAACGAGAATTGAAAAGATACTCAAATTGCAATAGTAAACACACTCAAACGATAGAAAGATACTCAGTTTGAAAGAAACACACGCCCACACTGGAAACACTCTCAAATTCAAGAAAAACTCGCATCGAAAGCCGTTCAGAAAGATACTCAAACGAGAATTGAAAAGATACTCAAATTGCAATAGTAAACATACTCAAACGATACAAAGATACTCAGTTTGAAAGAAACACACGCCCACACTGGAAACACTCTCAAATTCAAGAAAAACTCGCATCGAAAGCCGTTCAGAAAGATACTCAAACGAGAATTGAAAAGATACTCAAATTGCAATAGTAAACATACTCAAACGATAGAAAGATACTCAGTTTGAAAGAAACACACGCCCACACTGGAAACACTCTCAAATTCAAGAAAAACTCGCATCGAAAGCCGTTCAGAAAGATACTCAAACGAGAATTGAAAAGATACTCAAATTGCAATGGTAAACATACTCAAACGATAGAAAGATACTCAGTTTGAAAGAAACACACGCCCACACTGGAAACACTCTCAAATTCAATAGAAACTCGCATAAGAAAGGCGTTCAGAAAGATACTCAAACGAGAATTGAAAAGATACTCAAATTGCAATAGTAAACATACTCAAACGATAGAAAGATACTCAGTTTGAAAGAAACACACGCCCACACTGGAAACACTCTCAAATTCAATAGAAACTCGCATCAGAAAGGCTTACAGAAAGATACTCAAACGAGAATTGAAAAGATACTCAAATTGCAATAGTAAACATACTCAAACGATAGAAAGATACTCAGTTTGAAAGAAACACACGCCCACACTGGAAACACTCTCAAATTCAAGAAAAGCTCGCATCGAAAGCCGTTCAGAAAGATACTCAAACGAGAATTGAAAAGATACTCAAATTGCAATAGTAAACATACTCAAACGATAGAAAGATACTCAGTTTGAAAGAAACACACGCCCACACTGGAAACACTCTCAAATTCAATAGAAACTCGCATCAGAAAGGCTTACAGAAAGATACTCAAACGAGAATTGAAAAGATACTCAAATTGCAATAGTAAACATACTCAAACGATAGAAAGATACTCAGTTTGAAAGAAACACACGCCCACACTGGAAACACTCTCAAATTCTATAGAAACTCGCATTAGAAAGGCTTACAGAAAGATACGCAAACGAGAATTGAAAAGATATTAAAATTGCTATAGTAAACTTACTCAAAGGATAGAAAGATACTCAGTTTGAAAGAAACACACGCCCACACTGGAAACACTCTCAAATTCAATAGAAACTCGCATCAGAAAGGCTTACAGAACGATACTCAAACGAGAATTGAAAAGATACTCAAATTGCAATAGTAAACATACTCAAACGATAGAAAGATACTCAGTTTGAAAGAAACACACGCCCACACTGGAAACACTCTCAAATTCAATAGAAACTCGCATCAGAAAGGCTTACAGAAAGATACTCAAACGAGAATTGAAAAGATACTCAAATTGCAATAGTAAACATACTCAAACGATAGAAAGATACTCAGTTTGAAAGAAACACACGCCCACACTGGAAACACTCTCAAATTCAAGAAAAACTCGCATCGAAAGCCGTTCAGAAAGATACTCAAAGGAGAATTGAAAAGATACTCAAATTGCAATAGTAAACATACTCAAACGATAGAAAGATACTCAGTTTGAAAGAAACACACGCCCACACTGGAAACACTCTCAAATTCAATAGAAACTCGCATCAGAAAAGCTTACGGAAAGATACTCAAACGGGAATTGAAAAGATACTCAAATTGCAATAGTAAACATACTCAGACGATAGAAAGATACTCAGTTTGAAAGAAACACACGCCCACACTGGAAACACTCTCAAATTCAAGAAAAAGTAGCATCGAAAGCCGTTCAGAAAGATACTCACACGAGAATTGAAAAGATACTGAAATTGCAATAGTAAACATACTCAAACAATAGAAATATACTCAGTTTGAAAGAAACACACGCCCACACTGGAAACACTCTCAAATGCAATAGAAACTCGCATCAGAAAGGCTTACAGAAAGATACTCAAACGAGAATTGAAAAGATACTCAAATTGCAATAGTAAACATACTCAAACGATAGAAAGATACTCAGTTTGAAAGAAACACACGCCCACACTGGAAACACTCTCAAATTCAACAGAAACTCGCATCAGAAAGGCTTACAGAAAGATACTCAAACGAGAATTGAAAAGATACTCAAATTGCAATAGTAAACATACTCAAACGATAGAAAGATACTCAGTTTGAAAGAAACACACGCCCACACTGGAAACACTCTCAAATTCAAGAAAAACTCGCATCGAAAGCCGTTCAGAAAGATACTCAAACGAGAATTGAAAAGATACTCAAATTGCAATAGTAAATATACTCAAACGATAGAAAGATACTCAGTTTGAAAGAAACACACGCCCACACTGGATACACTCTCAAATTCAATAGAAACTCGCATCAGAAAGGCTTACAGAAAGATACTCAAACGAGAATTGAAAAGATACTCAAATTGCAATAGTCAACATACTCAAACGATAGAAAGATACTCAGTTTGAAAGAAACACACGCCCACACTGGAAACACTCTCAAATTCAATAGAAACTCGCATCAGAAAGGCTTACAGAAAGATACTCAAACGAGAATTGAAAAGATACTCAAATTGCAATGGTAAACATACTCAAACGATAGAAAGATACTCAGTTTGAAAGAAACACACGCCCACACTGGAAACACTCTCAAGTTCAATAGAAACTCGCATCAGAAAGCCGTTCAGAAAGATACTCAAACGAGAATTGAAAAGATACTCAAATTGCAATAGTAAACACACTCAAACGATAGAAAGATACTCAGTTTGAAAGAAACACACGCCCACACTGGAAACACTCTCAAATTCAAGAAAAACTCGCATCGAAAGCCGTTCAGAAAGATACTCAAACGAGAATTGAAAAGATACTCAAATTGCAATAGTAAACATACTCAAACGATACAAAGATACTCAGTTTGAAAGAAACACACGCCCACACTAGAAACACTCTCAAATTCAAGAAAAACTCGCATCGAAAGCCGTTCAGAAAGATACTCAAACGAGAATTGAAAAGATACTCAAATTGCAATAGTAAACATACTCAAACGATAGAAAGATACTCAGTTTGAAAGAAACACACGCCCACACTGGAAACACTCTCAAATTCAAGAAAAACTCGCATCGAAAGCCGTTCAGAAAGATACTCAAACGAGAATTGAAAAGATACTCAAATTGCAATGGTAAACATACTCAAACGATAGAAAGATACTCAGTTTGAAAGAAACACACGCCCACACTGGAAACACTCTCAAATTCAATAGAAACTCGCATAAGAAAGCCGTTCAGAAAGATACTCAAACGAGAATTGAAAAGATACTCAAATTGCAATAGTAAACATACTCAAACGATAGAAAGATACTCAGTTTGAAAGAAACACACGCCCACACTGGAAACACTCTCAAATTCAATAGAAACTCGCATCAGAAAGGCTTACAGAAAGATACTCAAACGAGAATTGAAAAGATACTCAAATTGCAATAGTAAACATACTCAAACGATAGAAAGATACTCAGTTTGAAAGAAACACACGCCCACACTGGAAACACTCTCAAATTCAAGAAAAGCTCGCATCGAAAGCCGTTCAGAAAGATACTCAAACGAGAATTGAAAAGATACTCAAATTGCAATAGTAAACATACTCAAACGATAGAAAGATACTCAGTATGAAAGAAACACACGCCCACACTGGAAACACTCTCAAATTCAATAGAAACTCGCATCAGAAAGGCTTACAGAAAGATACTCAAACGAGAATTGAAAAGATACTCAAATTGCAATAGTAAACATACTCAAACGATAGAAAGATACTCAGTTTGAAAGAAACACACGCCCACACTGGAAACACTCTCAAATTCTATAGAAACTCGCATTAGAAAGGCTTACAGAAAGATACGCAAACGAGAATTGAAAAGATATTAAAATTGCTATAGTAAACTTACTCAAAGGATAGAAAGATACTCAGTTTGAAAGAAACACACGCCCACACTGGAAACACTCTCAAATTCAATAGAAACTCGCATCAGAAAGGCTTACAGAACGATACTCAAACGAGAATTGAAAAGATACTCAAATTGCAATAGTAAACATACTCAAACGATAGAAAGATACTCAGTTTGAAAGAAACACACGCCCACACTGGAAACACTCTCAAATTCAATAGAAACTCGCATCAGAAAGGCTTACAGAAAGATACTCAAACGAGAATTGAAAAGATACTCAAATTGCAATAGTAAACATACTCAAACGATAGAAAGATACTCAGTTTGAAAGAAACACACGCCCACACTGGAAACACTCTCAAATTCAAGAAAAACTCGCATCGAAAGCCGTTCAGAAAGATACTCAAAGGAGAATTGAAAAGATACTCAAATTGCAATAGTAAACATACTCAAACGATAGAAAGATACTCAGTTTGAAAGAAACACACGCCCACACTGGAAACACTCTCAAATTCAATAGAAACTCGCATCAGAAAAGCTTACGGAAAGATACTCAAACGGGAATTGAAAAGATACTCAAATTGCAATAGTAAACATACTCAGACGATAGAAAGATACTCAGTTTGAAAGAAACACACGCCCACACTGGAAACACTCTCAAATTCAAGAAAAAGTAGCATCGAAAGCCGTTCAGAAAGATACTCACACGAGAATTGAAAAGATACTGAAATTGCAATAGTAAACATACTCAAACAATAGAAATATACTCAGTTTGAAAGAAACACACGCCCACACTGGAAACACTCTCAAATGCAATAGAAACTCGCATCAGAAAGGCTTACAGAAAGATACTCAAACGAGAATTGAAAAGATACTCAAATTGCAATAGTAAACATACTCAAACGATAGAAAGATACTCAGTTTGAAAGAAACACACGCCCACACTGGAAACACTCTCAAATTCAACAGAAACTCGCATCAGAAAGGCTTACAGAAAGATACTCAAACGAGAATTGAAAAGATACTCAAATTGCAATAGTAAACATACTCAAACGATACAAAGATACTCAGTTTGAAAGAAACACACGCCCACACTGGAAACACTCTCAAATTCAAGAAAAACTCGCATCGAAAGCCGTTTAGAAAGATACTCAAACGAGAATTGAAAAGATACTCAAATTGCAATAGTAAACATACTCAAACGATAGAAAGATACTCAGTTTGAAAGAAACACACGCCCACACTGGAAACACTCTCAAATTCAAGAAAAACTCGCATCGAAAGCCGTTCAGAAAGATACTCAAACGAGAATTGAAAAGATACTCAAATTGCAATGGTAAACATACTCAAACGATAGAAAGATACTCAGTTTGAAAGAAACACACGCCCACACTGGAAACACTCTCAAATTCAATAGAAACTCGCATAAGAAAGCCGTTCAGAAAGATACTCAAACGAGAATTGAAAAGATACTCAAATTGCAATAGTAAACATACTCAAACGATAGAAAGATACTCAGTTTGAAAGAAACACACGCCCACACTGGAAACACTCTCAAATTCAATAGAAACTCGCATCAGAAAGGCTTACAGAAAGATACTCAAACGAGAATTGAAAAGATACTCAAATTGCAATAGTAAACATACTCAAACGATAGAAAGATACTCAGTTTGAAAGAAACACACGCCCACACTGGAAACACTCTCAAATTCAAGAAAAGCTCGCATCGAAAGCCGTTCAGAAAGATACTCAAACGAGAATTGAAAAGATACTCAAATTGCAATAGTAAACATACTCAAACGATAGAAAGATACTCAGTTTGAAAGAAACACACGCCCACACTGGAAACACTCTCAAATTCAACAGAAACTCGCATCAGAAAGGGTTACAGAAAGATACTCAAACGAGAATTGAAAAGATACTCAAATTGCAATAGTAAACATACTCAAACGATACAAAGATACTCAGTTTGAAAGAAACACACGCCCACACTGGAAACACTCTCAAATTCAAGAAAAACTCGCATCGAAAGCCGTTCAGAAAGATACTCAAACGAGAATTGAAAAGATACTCAAATTGCAATAGTAAACATACTCAAACGATAGAAAGATACTCAGTTTGAAAGAAACACACGCCCACACTGGAAACACTCTCAAATTCAAGAAAAACTCGCATCGAAAGCCGTTCAGAAAGATACTCAAACGAGAATTGAAAAGATACTCAAATTGCAATGGTAAACATACACAAACGATAGAAAGATACTCAGTTTGAAAGAAACACACGCCCACACTGGAAACACTCTCAAATTCAATAGAAACTCGCATCAGAAAGGCTTACAGAAAGATACTCAAACGAGAATTGAAAAGATACTCAAATTGCAATAGTAAACATACTCAAACGATAGAAAGATACTCAGTTTGAAAGAAACACACGCCCACACTGGAAACACTCTCAAATTCAATAGAAACTCGCATCAGAAAGGCTTACAGAAAGATACTCAAACGAGAATTGAAAAGATACTCAAATTGCAATGGTACACATACTCAAACGATAGAAAGATACTCAGTTTGAAAGAAACACACGCCCACACTGGAAACACTCTCAAATTCAATAGAAACTCGCATCAGAAAGGCTTACAGAAAGATACTCAAACGAGAATTGAAAAGATACTCAAATTGCAATAGTAAACATACTCAAACGATAGAAAGATACTCAGTTTGAAAGAAACACACGCCCACACTGAAAACACTCTCAAATTCAAGAAAAACTCGCATCGAAAGCCGTTCAGAAAGATACTCAAACGAGAATCGAAAAGATACTCAAATTGCAATGGTAAACATACTCAAACGATAGAAAGATACTCAGTTTGAAAGAAACACACGCCCAAACTGGAAACACTCTCAAATTCAATAGAAACTCGCATCAGAAAGGCTTACAGAAAGATACTCAAACGAGAATTGAAAAGATACTCAAATTGCAATGGTAAACATACTCAAACGATAGAAAGATACTCAGTTTGAAAGAAACACACGCCCACACTGGAAACACTCTCAAGTTCAATAGAAACTCGCATCAGAAAGCCGTTCAGAAAGATACTCAAACGAGAATTGAAAAGATACTCAAATTGCAATAGTAAACACACTCAAACGATAGAAAGATACTCAGTTTGAAAGAAACACACGCCCACACTGGAAACACTCTCAAATTCAACAGAAACTCGCATCAGAAAGGCTTACAGAAAGATACTCAAACGAGAATTGAAAAGATACTCAAATTGCAATAGTAAACATACTCAAACGATAGAAAGATACTCAGTTTGAAAGAAACACACGCCCACACTGGAAACACTCTCAAATTCAAGAAAAACTCGCATCGAAAGCCGTTCAGAAAGATACTCAAACGAGAATTGAAAAGATACTCAAATTGCAATAGTAAATATACTCAAACGATAGAAAGATACTCAGTTTGAAAGAAACACACGCCCACACTGGAAACACTCTCAAATTCAAGAAAAACTCGCATCGAAAGCCGTTCAGAAAGATACTCAAACGAGAATTGAAAAGATACTCAAATTGCAATAGTCAACATACTCAAACGATAGAAAGATACTCAGTTTGAAAGAAACACACGCCCACACTGGAAACACTCTCAAATTCAAGAAAAACTCGCATCGAAAGCCGTTCAGAAAGATACTCAAACGAGAATTGAAAAGATACTCAAAATGCAATAGTAAACATACTCAAACGATAGAAAGATACTCAGTTTGAAAGAAACACACGCCCACACTGGAAACACTCTCAAATTCAATAGAAACTCGCATCAGAAAGGCTTACAGAAAGATACTCAAACGAGAATTGAAAAGATACTCAAATTGCAATAGTAAACATACTCAAACGATAGAAAGATACTCAGTTTGAAAGAAACACACGCCCACACTGGAAACACTCTCAAATTCAACAGAAACTCGCATCAGAAAGGCTTACAGAAAGATACTCAAACGAGAATTGAAAAGATACTCAAATTGCAATAGTAAACATACTCAAACGATAGAAAGATACTCAGTTTGAAAGAAACACACGCCCACACTGGAAACACTCTCAAATTCAAGAAAAACTCGCATCGAAAGCCGTTCAGAAAGATACTCAAACGAGAATTGAAAAGATACTCAAATTGCAATAGTAAATATACTCAAACGATAGAAAGATACTCAGTTTGAAAGAAACACACGCCCACACTGGAAACACTCTCAAATTCAAGAAAAACTCGCATCGAAAGCCGTTCAGAAAGATACTCAAACGAGAATTGAAAAGATACTCAAATTGCAATAGTCAACATACTCAAACGATAGAAAGATACTCAGTTTGAAAGAAACACACGCCCACACTGGAAACACTCTCAAATTCAATAGAAACTCGCATGAGAAAGGCTTACAGAAAGATACTCAAACGAGAATTGAAAAGATACTCAAATTGCAATAGTAAACATACTCAAACGATAGAAAGATACTCAGTTTGAAAGAAACACACGCCCACACTGGAAACACTCTCAAATTCAAGAAAAAGTCGCATCGAAAGCCGTTCAGAAAGATACTCACACGAGAATTGAAAAGATACTGAAATTGCAATAGTCAACATACTCAAACGATAGAAAGATACTCAGTTTGAAAGAAACACACGCCCACACTGGAAACACTCTCAAATTCAAGAAAAACTCGCATCGAAAGCCGTTCAGAAAGATACTCAAACGAGAATTGAAAAGATACTCAAATTGCAATAGTCAACATACTCAAACGATAGAAAGATACTCAGTTTGAAAGAAACACACGCCCACACTGGAAACACTCTCAAATTCAATAGAAACTCGCATCAGAAAGGCTTACAGAAAGATACTCAAACGAGAATTGAAAAGATACTCAAATTGCAATAGTAAACATACTCAAACGATAGAAAGATACTCAGTTTGAAAGAAACACACGCCCACACTGGAAACACTCTCAAATTCAAGAAAAAGTCGCATCGAAAGCCGTTCAGAAAGATACTCACACGAGAATTGAAAAGATACTGAAATTGCAATAGTAAACATACTCAAACAATAGAAATATACTCAGTTTGAAAGAAACACACGCCCACACTGGAAACACTCTCAAATGCAATAGAAACTCGCATCAGAAAGGCTTACAGAAAGATACTCAAACGAGAATTGAAAAGATACTCAAATTGCAATAGTAAACATACTGAAACGATAGAAAGATACTCAGTTTGAAAGAAACACACGCCCACACTGGAAACACTCTCAAATTCAACAGAAACTCGCATCAGAAAGGCTTACAGAAAGATACTCAAACGAGAATTGAAAAGATACTCAAATTGCAATAGTAAACATACTCAAACGATACAAAGATACTCAGTTTGAAAGAAACACACGCCCACACTGGAAACACTCTCAAATTCAAGAAAAACTCGCATCGAAAGCCGTTCAGAAAGATACTCAAACGAGAATTGAAAAGATACTCAAATTGCAATAGTAAACATACTCAAACGATAGAAAGATACTCAGTTTGAAAGAAACACACGCCCACACTGGAAACACTCTCAAATTCAAGAAAAACTCGCATCGAAAGCCGTTCAGAAAGATACTCAAACGAGAATTGAAAAGATACTCAAATTGCAATGGTAAACATACACAAACGATAGAAAGATACTCAGTTTGAAAGAAACACACGCCCACACTGGAAACACTCTCAAATTCAATAGAAACTCGCATAAGAAAGCCGTTCAGAAAGATACTCAAACGAGAATTGAAAAGATACTCAAATTGCAATAGTAAACATACTCAAACGATAGAAAGATACTCAGTTTGAAAAAAACACACGCCCACACTGGAAACACTCTCAAATTCAATAGAAACTCGCATCAGAAAGGCTTACAGAAAGATACTCAAACGATAATTGAAAAGATACTCAAATTGCAATAGTAAACATACTCAAACGATAGAAAGATACTCAGTTTGAAAGAAACACACGCCCACACTGGAAACACTCTCAAATTCAAGAAAAGCTCGCATCGAAAGCCGTTCAGAAAGATACTCAAACGAGAATTGAAAAGATACTCAAATTGCAATAGTAAACATACTCAAACGATAGAAAGATACTCAGTTTGAAAGAAACACACGCCCACACTGGAAACACTCTCAAATTCAATAGAAACCCGCATCAGAAAGGCTTACAGAAAGATACTCAAACGAGAATTGAAAAGATACTCAAATTGCAATGGTACACATACTCAAACGATAGAAAGATACTCAGTTTGAAAGAAACACACGCCCACACTGAAAACACTCTCAAATTCAAGAAAAACTCGCATCGAAAGCCGTTCAGAAAGATACTCAAACGAGAATTGAAAAGATACTCAAATTGCAATGGTAAACATACTCAAACGATAGAAAGATACTCAGTTTGAAAGAAACACACGCCCAAACTGGAAACACTCTCAAATTCAATAGAAACTCGCATCAGAAAGGCTTACAAAAAGATACTCAAACGAGAATTGAAAAGATACTCAAATTCCAATGGTAAACATACTCAAACGATAGAAAGATACTCAGTTTGAAAGAAACACACGCCCACACTGGAAACACTCTCAAATTCAAGAAAAACTCGCATCGAAAGCCGTTCAGAAAGATACTCAAACGAGAATTGAAAAGATACTCAAATTGCAATGGTAAACATACACAAACGATAGAAAGATACTCAGTTTGAAAGAAACACACGCCCACACTGGAAACACTCTCAAATTCAATAGAAACTCGCATAAGAAAGCCGTTCAGAAAGATACTCAAACGAGAATTGAAAAGATACTCAAATTGCAATAGTAAACATACTCAAACGATAGAAAGATACTCAGTTTGAAAGAAACACACGCCCACACTGGAAACACTCTCAAATTCAATAGAAACTCGCATCAGAAAGGCTTACAGAAAGATACTCAAACGAGAATTGAAAAGATACTCAAATTGCAATAGTAAACATACTCAAACGATAGAAAGATACTCAGTTTGAAAGAAACACACGCCCACACTGGAAACACTCTCAAATTCAAGAAAAGCTCGCATCGAAAGCCGTTCAGAAAGATACTCAAACGAGAATTGAAAAGATACTCAAATTGCAATAGTAAACATACTCAAACGATAGAAAGATACTCAGTTTGAAAGAAACACACGCCCACACTGGAAACACTCTCAAATTCAATAGAAACCCGCATCAGAAAGGCTTACAGAAAGATACTCAAACGAGAATTGAAAAGATACTCAAATTGCAATGGTACACATACTCAAACGATAGAAAGATACTCAGTTTGAAAGAAACACACGCCCACACTGAAAACACTCTCAAATTGAAGAAAAAGTCGCATCGAAAGCCGTTCAGAAAGATACTCAAACGAGAATTGAAAAGATACTCAAATTGCAATGGTAAACATACTCAAACGATAGAAAGATACTCAGTTTGAAAGAAACACACGCCCAAACTGGAAACACTCTCAAATTCAATAGAAACTCGCATCAGAAAGGCTTACAGAAAGATACTCAAACGAGAATTGAAAAGATACTCAAATTCCAATGGTAAACATACTCAAACGATAGAAAGATACTCAGTTTGAAAGAAACACACGCCCACACTGGAAACACTCTCAAATTCAAGAAAAACTCGCATCGAAAGCCGTTCAGAAAGATACTCAAACGAGAATTGAAAAGATACTCAAATTGCAATGGTAAACATACACAAACGATAGAAAGATACTCAGTTTGAAAGAAACACACGCCCACACTGGAAACACTCTCAAATTCAATAGAAACTCGCATAAGAAAGCCGTTCAGAAAGATACGCAAACGAGAATTGAAAAGATACTCAAATTGCAATAGTAAACATACTCAAACGATAGAAAGATACTCAGTTTGAAAGAAACACACGCCCACACTGGAAACACTCTCAAATTCAATAGAAACTCGCATCAGAAAGGCTTACAGAAAGATACTCAAACGAGAATTGAAAAGATACTCAAATTGCAATAGTAAACATACTCAAACGATAGAAAGATACTCAGTTTGAAAGAAACACACGCCCACATTGGAAACACTCTCAAATTCAAGAAAAGCTCGCATCGAAAGCCGTTCAGAAAGATACTCAAACGAGAATTGAAAAGATACTCAAATTGCAATAGTAAACATACTCAAACGATAGAAAGATACTCAGTTTGAAAGAAACACACGCCCACACTGGAAACACTCTCAAATTCAATAGAAACCCGCATCAGAAAGGCTTACAGAAAGATACTCAAACGAGAATTGAAAAGATACTCAAATTGCAATGGTACACATACTCAAACGATAGAAAGATACTCAGTTTGAAAGAAACACACGCCCACACTGAAAACACTCTCAAATTCAAGAAAAACTCGCATCGAAAGCCGTTCAGAAAGATACTCAAACGAGAATTGAAAAGATACTCAAATTGCAATGGTAAACATACTCAAACGATAGAAAGATACTCAGTTTGAAAGAAACACACACCCAAACTGGAAACACTCTCAAATTCAATAGAAACTCGCATCAGAAAGGCTTACAGAAAGATACTCAAACGAGAATTGAAAAGATACTCAAATTGCAATGGTAAACATACTCAAACGATAGAAAGATACTCAGTTTGAAAGAAACACACGCCCACACTGGAAACACTCTCAAGTTCAATAGAAACTCGCATCAGAAAGCCGTTCAGAAAGATACTCAAACGAGAATTGAAAAGATACTCAAATTGCAATAGTAAACACACTCAAACGATAGAAAGATACTCAGTTTGAAAGAAACACACGCCCACACTGGAAACACTCTCAAATTCAACAGAAACTCGCATCAGAAAGGCTTACAGAAAGATACTCAAACGAGAATTGAAAAGATACTCAAATTGCAATAGTAAACATACTCAAACGATAGAAAGATACTCAGTTTGAAAGAAACACACGCCCACACTGGAAACACTCTCAAATTCAAGAAAAACTCGCATCGAAAGCCGTTCAGAAAGATACTCAAACGAGAATTGAAAAGATACTCAAATTGCAATAGTAAAGATACTCAAACGATAGAAAGATACTCAGTTTGAAAGAAACACACGCCCACACTGGAAACACTCTCAAATTCAAGAAAAACTCGCATCGAAAGCCGTGCAGAAAGATACTCAAACGAGAATTGAAAAGATACTCAAATTGCAATGGTAAACATACTCAAACGATAGAAAGATACTCAGTTTGAAAGAAACACACGCCCAAACTGGAAACACTCTCAAATTCAATAGAAACTCGCATCAGAAAGGCTTACAGAAAGATACTCAAACGAGAATTGAAAAGATACTCAAATTGCAATGGTAAACATACACAAACGATAGAAAGATACTCAGTTTGAAAGAAACACACGCCCACACTGGAAACACTCTCAAATTCAATAGAAACTCGCATAAGAAAGCCGTTCAGAAAGATACGCAAACGAGAATTGAAAAGATACTCAAATTGCAATAGTAAACATACTCAAACGATAGAAAGATACTCAGTTTGAAAGAAACACACGCCCACACTGGAAACACTCTCAAATTCAATAGAAACTCGCATAAGAAAGCCGTTCAGAAAGATACTCAAACGAGAATTGAAAAGATACTCAAATTGCAATGGTAAACATACACAAACGATAGAAAGATACTCAGTTTGAAAGAAACACACGCCCACACTGGAAACACTCTCAAATTCAATAGAAACCTGCATAAGAAAGCCGTTCAGAAAGATACTCAAACGAGAATTGAAAAGATACTCAAATTGCAATAGTAAACATACTCAAACGATAGAAAGATACTCAGTTTGAAAGAAACACACGCCCACACTGGAAACACTCTCAAATTCAATAGAAACTCGCATCAGAAAGGCTTACAGAAAGATACTCAAACGAGAATTGAAAAGATACTCAAATTGCAATAGTAAACATACTCAAACGATAGAAAGATACTCAGTTTGAAAGAAACACACGCCCACACTGGAAACACTCTCAAATTCAAGAAAAGCTCGCATCGAAAGCCGTTCAGAAAGATACTCAAACGAGAATTGAAAAGATACTCAAATTGCAATAGTAAACATACTCAAACGATAGAAAGATACTCAGTTTGAAAGAAACACACGCCCACACTGGAAACACTCTCAAATTCAAGAAAAACTCGCATCGAAAGCCGTTCAGAAAGATACTCAAACGAGAATTGAAAAGATACTCAAATTGCAATGGTAAACATACTCAAACGATAGAAAGATACTCAGTTTGAAAGAAACACACGCCCAAACTGGAAACACTCTCAAATTCAATAGAAACTCGCATCAGAAAGGCTTACAGAAAGATACTCAAACGAGAATTGAAAAGATACTCAAATTGCAATGGTAAACATACACAAACGATAGAAAGATACTCAGTTTGAAAGAAACACACGCCCACACTGGAAACACTCTCAAATTCAATAGAAACTCGCATAAGAAAGCCGTTCAGAAAGATACGCAAACGAGAATTGAAAAGATACTCAAATTGCAATAGTAAACATACTCAAACGATAGAAAGATACTCAGTTTGAAAGAAACACACGCCCACACTGGAAACACTCTCAAATTCAATAGAAACTCGCATCAGAAAGGCTTACAGAAAGATACTCAAACGAGAATTGAAAAGATACTCAAATTGCAATAGTAAACATACTCAAACGATAGAAAGATACTCAGTTTGAAAGAAACACACGCCCACACTGGAAACACTCTCAAATTCAAGAAAAGCTCGCATCGAAAGCCGTTCAGAAAGATACTCAAACGAGAATTGAAAAGATACTCAAATTGCAATACTAAACATACTCAAACGATAGAAAGATACTCAGTTTGAAAGAAACACACGCCCACACTGGAAACACTCTCAAATTCAATAGAAACCCGCATCAGAAAGGCTTACAGAAAGATACTCAAACGAGAATTGAAAAGATACTCAAATTGCAATGGTACACATACTCAAACGATAGAAAGATACTCAGTTTGAAAGAAACACACGCCCACACTGAAAACACTCTCAAATTCAAGAAAAACTCGCATCGAAAGCCGTTCAGAAAGATACTCAAACGAGAATTGAAAAGATACTCAAATTGCAATGGTAAACATACTCAAACGATAGAAAGATACTCAGTTTGAAAGAAACACACGCCCAAACTGGAAACACTCTCAAATTCAATAGAAACTCGCATCAGAAAGGCTTACAGAAAGATACTCAAACGAGAATTGAAAAGATACTCAAATTCCAATGGTAAACATACTCAAACGATAGAAAGATACTCAGTTTGAAAGAAACACACGCCCACACTGGAAACACTCTCAAATTCAAGAAAAACTCGCATCGAAAGCCGTTCAGAAAGATACTCAAACGAGAATTGAAAAGATACTCAAATTGCAATGGTAAACATACACAAACGATAGAAAGATACTCAGTTTGAAAGAAACACACGCCCACACTGGAAACACTCTCAAATTCAATAGAAACTCGCATAAGAAAGCCGTTCAGAAAGATACGCAAACGAGAATTGAAAAGATACTCAAATTGCAATAGTAAACATACTCAAACGATAGAAAGATACTCAGTTTGAAAGAAACACACGCCCACACTGGAAACACTCTCAAATTCAATAGAAACTCGCATCAGAAAGGCTTACAGAAAGATACTCAAACGAGAATTGAAAAGATACTCAAATTGCAATAGTAAACATACTCAAACGATAGAAAGATACTCAGTTTGAAAGAAACACACGCCCACACTGGAAACACTCTCAAATTCAAGAAAAGCTCGCATCGAAAGCCGTTCAGAAAGATACTCAAACGAGAATTGAAAAGATACTCAAATTGCAATAGTAAACATACTCAAACGATAGAAAGATACTCAGTTTGAAAGAAACACACGCCCACACTGGAAACACTCTCAAATTCAATAGAAACCCGCATCAGAAAGGCTTACAGAAAGATACTCAAACGAGAATTGAAAAGATACTCAAATTGCAATGGTACACATACTCAAACGATAGAAAGATACTCCGTTTGAAAGAAACACACGCCCACACTGGAAACACTCTCAAATTCAAGAAAAACTCGCATCGAAAGCCGTTCAGAAAGATACTCAAACGAGAATTGAAAAGATACTCAAATTGCAATGGTAAACATACTCAAACGATAGAAAGATACTCAGTTTGAAAGAAACACACGCCCAAACTGGAAACACTCTCAAATTCAATAGAAACTCGCATCAGAAAGGCTTACAGAAAGATACTCAAACGAGAATTGAAAAGATACTCAAATTCCAATGGTAAACATACTCAAACGATAGAAAGATACTCAGTTTGAAAGAAACACACGCCCACACTGGAAACACTCTCAAATTCAAGAAAAACTCGCATCGAAAGCCGTTCAGAAAGATACTCAAACTAGAATTGAAAAGATACTCAAATTGCAATGGTAAACATACACAAACGATAGAAAGATACTCAGTTTGAAAGAAACACACGCCCACACTGGAAACACTCTCAAATTCAATAGAAACTCGCATAAGAAAGCCGTTCAGAAAGATACGCAAACGAGAATTGAAAAGATACTCAAATTGCAATAGTAAACATACTCAAACGATAGAAAGATACTCAGTTTGAAAGAAACACACGCCCACACTGGAAACACTCTCAAATTCAATAGAAACTCGCATCAGAAAGGCTTACAGAAAGATACTCAAACGAGAATTGAAAAGATACTCAAATTGCAATAGTAAACATACTCAAACGATAGAAAGATACTCAGTTTGAAAGAAACACACGCCCACACTGGAAACACTCTCAAATTCAAGAAAAGCTCGCATCGAAAGCCGTTCAGAAAGATACTCAAACGAGAATTGAAAAGATACTCAAATTGCAATAGTAAACATACTCAAACGATAGAAAGATACTCAGTTTGAAAGAAACACACACCCACACTGGAAACACTCTCAAATTCAATAGAAACCCGCATCAGAAAGGCTTACAGAAAGATACTCAAACGAGAATTGAAAAGATACTCAAATTGCAATGGTACACATACTCAAACGATAGAAAGATACTCAGTTTGAAAGAAACACACGCCCACACTGAAAACACTCTCAAATTCAAGAAAAACTCGCATCGAAAGCCGTTCAGAAAGATACTCAAACGAGAATTGAAAAGATACTCAAATTGCAATGGTAAACATACTCAAACGATAGAAAGATACTCAGTTTGAAAGAAACACACGCCCAAACTGGAAACACTCTCAAATTCAATAGAAACCCGCACCAGAAAGGCTTACAGAAAGATACTCAAACGAGAATTGAAAAGATACTCAAATTGCAATGGTAAACATACTCAAACGATAGAAAGATACTCAGTTTGAAAGAAACACACGCCCACACTGGAAACACTCTCAAGTTCAATAGAAACTCGCATCAGAAAGCCGTTCAGAAAGATACTCAAACGAGAATTGAAAAGATACTCAAATTGCAATAGTAAACATACTCAAACGATAGAAAGATACTCAGTTTGAAAGAAACACACGCCCACACTGGAAACACTCTCAAATTCAACAGAAACTCGCATCAGAAAGGCTTACAGAAAGATACTCAAACGAGAATTGAAAAGATACTCAAATTGCAATAGTAAACATACTCAAACGATAGAAAGATACTCAGTTTGAAAGAAACACACGCCCACACTGGAAACACTCTCAAATTCAAGAAAAACTCGCATCGAAAGCCGTTCAGAAAGATACTCAAACGAGAATTGAAAAGATACTCAAATTGCAATAGTAAATATACTCAAACGATAGAAAGATACTCAGTTTGAAAGAAACACACGCCCACACTGGAAACACTCTCAAATTCAAGAAAAACTCGCATCAGAAAGGCTTACAGAAAGATACTCAAACGAGAATTGAAAAGATACTCAAATTGCAATAGTCAACATACTCAAACGATAGAAAGATACTCAGTTTGAAAGAAACACACGCCCACACTGGAAACACTCTCAAATTCAAGAAAAACTCGCATCGAAAGCCGTTCAGAAAGATACTCAAACGAGAATTGAAAAGATACTCAAATTGCAATAGTAAACACACTCAAACGATAGAAAGATACTCAGTTTGAAAGAAACACACGCCCACACTGGAAACACTCTCAAATTCAACAGAAACTCGCATCAGAAAGGCTTACAGAAAGATACTCAAACGAGAATTGAAAAGATACTCAAATTGCAATAGTAAACATACTCAAACGATAGAAAGATACTCAGTTTGAAAGAAACACACGCCCACACTGGAAACACTCTCAAATTCAAGAAAAACTCGCATCGAAAGCCGTTCAGAAAGATACTCAAACGAGAATTGAAAAGATACTCAAATTGCAATAGTAAATATACTCAAACGATAGAAAGATACTCAGTTTGAAAGAAACACACGCCCACACTGGAAACACTCTCAAATTCAACAGAAACTCGCATCAGAAAGGCTTACAGAAAGATACTCAAACGAGAATTGAAAAGATACTCAAATTGCAATAGTAAACATACTCAAACGATAGAAAGATACTCAGTTTGAAAGAAACACACGCCCACACTGGAAACACTCTCAAATTCAAGAAAAACTCGCATCGAAAGCCGTTCAGAAAGATACTCAAACGAGAATTGAAAAGATACTCAAATTGCAATAGTAAACATACTCAAACGATAGAAAGATACTCAGTTTGAAAGAAACACACGCCCACACTGGAAACACTCTCAAATTCAATAGAAACTCGCATCAGAAAGGCTTACAAAAAGATACTCAAACGAGAATTGAAAAGATACTCAAATTGCAATAGTAAACATACTCAAACGATAGAAAGATACTCAGTTTGAAAGAAACACACGCCCACACTGGAAACACTCTCAAATTCAAGAAAAGCTCGCATCGAAAGCCGTTCAGAAAGATACTCAAACGAGAATTGAAAAGATACTCAAATTGCAATAGTAAACATACTCAAACGATAGAAAGATACTCAGTTTGAAAGAAACACACGCCCACACTGGAAACACTCTCAAATTCAATAGAAACCCGCATCAGAAAGGCTTACAGAAAGATACTCAAACGAGAATTGAAAAGATACTCAAATTGCAATGGTACACATACTCAAACGATAGAAAGATACTCAGTTTGAAAGAAACACACGCCCACACTGAAAACACTCTCAAATTCAAGAAAAACTCGCATCGAAAGCCGTTCAGAAAGATACTCAAACGAGAATTGAAAAGATACTCAAATTGCAATGGTAAACATACTCAAACGATAGAAAGATACTCAGTTTGAAAGAAACACACGCCCAAACTGGAAACACTCTCAAATTCAATAGAAACTCGCATCAGAAAGGCTTACAGAAAGATACTCAAACGAGAATTGAAAAGATACTCAAATTGCAATGGTAAACATACTCAAACGATAGAAAGATACTCAGTTTGAAAGAAACACACGCCCACACTGGAAACACTCTCAAGTTCAATAGAAACTCGCATCAGAAAGCCGTTCAGAAAGATACTCAAACGAGAATTGAAAAGATACTCAAATTGCAATAGTAAACACACTCAAACGATAGAAAGATACTCAGTTTGAAAGAAACACACGCCCACACTGGAAACACTCTCAAATTCAACAGAAACTCGCATCAGAAAGGCTTACAGAAAGATACTCAAACGAGAATTGAAAAGATACTCAAATTGCAATAGTAAACATACTCAAACGATAGAAAGATACTCAGTTTGAAAGAAACACACGCCCACACTGGAAACACTCTCAAATTCAAGAAAAACTCGCATCGAAAGCCGTTCAGAAAGATACTCAAACGAGAATTGAAAAGATACTCAAATTGCAATAGTAAACATACTCAAACGATAGAAAGATACTCAGTTTGAAAGAAACACACGCCCACACTGGAAACACTCTCAAATTCAAGAAAAACTCGCATCGAAAGCCGTTCAGAAAGATACTCAAACGAGAATTGAAAAGATACTCAAATTGCAATAGTCAACATACTCAAACGATAGAAAGATACTCAGTTTGAAAGAAACACACGCCCACACTGGAAACACTCTCAAATTCAAGAAAAACTCGCATCGAAAGCCGTTCAGAAAGATACTCAAACGAGAATTGAAAAGATACTCAAAATGCAATAGTAAACATACTCAAACGATAGAAAGATACTCAGTTTGAAAGAAACACACGCCCACACTGGAAACACTCTCAAATTCAATAGAAACTCGCATCAGAAAGGCTTACAGAAAGATACTCAAACGAGAATTGAAAAGATACTCAAATTGCAATAGTAAACATACTCAAACGATAGAAAGATACTCAGTTTGAAAGAAACACACGCCCACACTGGAAACACTCTCAAATTCAACAGAAACTCGCATCAGAAAGGCTTACAGAAAGATACTCAAACGAGAATTGAAAAGATACTCAAATTGCAATAGTAAACATACTCAAACGATAGAAAGATACTCAGTTTGAAAGAAACACACGCCCACACTGGAAACACTCTCAAATTCAAGAAAAACTCGCATCGAAAGCGTTCAGAAAGATACTCAAACGAGAATTGAAAAGATACTCAAATTGCAATAGTAAATATACTCAAACGATAGAAAGATACTCAGTTTGAAAGAAACACACGCCCACACTGGAAACACTCTCAAATTCAAGAAAAACTCGCATCGAAAGCCGTTCAGAAAGATACTCAAACGAGAATTGAAAAGATACTCAAATTGCAATAGTCAACATACTCAAACGATAGAAAGATACTCAGTTTGAAAGAAACACACGCCCACACTGGAAACACTCTCAAATTCAATAGAAACTCGCATCAGAAAGGCTTACAGAAAGATACTCAAACGAGAATTGAAAAGATACTCAAATTGCAATAGTAAACATACTCAAACGATAGAAAGATACTCAGTTTGAAAGAAACACACGCCCACACTGGAAACACTCTCAAATTCAAGAAAAACTCGCATCGAAAGCCGTTCAGAAAGATACTCAAACGAGAATTGAAAAGATACTCAAATTGCAATGGTCAACATACTCAAACGATAGAAAGATACTCAGTTTGAAAGAAACACACGCCCACACTGGAAACACTCTCAAATTCAATAGAAACTCGCATCAGAAAGGCTTACAGAAAGATACTCAAACGAGAATTGAAAAGATACTCAAATTGCAATAGTAAACATACTCAAACGATAGAAAGATACTCAGTTTGAAAGAAACACACGCCCACACTGGAAACACTCTCAAATTCAATAGAAACTCGCATAAGAAAGCCGTTCAGAAAGATACTCAAACGAGAATTGAAAAGATACTCAAATTGCAATAGTAAACATACTCAAACGATAGAAAGATACTCAGTTTGAAAGAAACACACGCCCACACTGGAAACACTCTCAAATTCAATAGAAACTCGCATCAGAAAGGCTTACAGAAAGATACTCAAACGAGAATTGAAAAGATACTCAAATTGCAATAGTAAACATACTCAAACGATAGAAAGATACTCAGTTTGAAAGAAACACACGCCCACACTGGAAACACTCTCAAATTCAAGAAAAACTCGCATCGAAAGCCGTTCAGAAAGATACTCAAGCGAGAATTGAAAAGATACTCAAATTGCAATGGTAAACATACACAAATGATAGAAAGATACTCAGTTTGAAAGAAACACACGCCCACACTGGAAACACTCTCAAATTCAATAGAAACTCGCATAAGAAAGCCGTTAAGAAAGATACTCAAACGAGAATTGAAAAGATACTCAAATTGCAATAGTAAACATACTCAAACGATAGAAAGATACTCAGTTTGAAAGAAACACACGCCCACACTGGAAACACTCTCAAATTCAATAGAAACTCGCATCAGAAAGGCTTACAGAAAGATACTCAAACGAGAATTGAAAAGATACTCAAATTGCAATAGTAAACATACTCAAACGATAGAAAGATACTCAGTTTGAAAGAAACACACGCCCACACTGGAAACACTCTCAAATTCAATAGAAACTCGCATCAGAAAGGCTTACAGAAAGATACTCAAACGAGAATTGAAAAGATACTCAAATTGCAATAGTAAACATACTCAAACGATAGAAAGATACTCAGTTTGAAAGAAACACACGCCCACACTGGAAACACTCTCAAATTCAAGAAAAAGTCGCATCGAAAGCCGTTCAGAAAGATACTCACACGAGAATTGAAAAGATACTGAAATTGCAATAGTAAACATACTCAAACAATAGAAATATACTCAGTTTGAAAGAAACACACGCCCACACTGGAAACACTCTCAAATGCAATAGAAACTCGCATCAGAAAGGTTTACAGAAAGATACTCAAACGAGAATTGAAAAGATACTCAAATTGCAATAGTAAACATACTCAAACGATAGAAAGATACTCAGTTTGAAAGAAACACACGCCCACACTGGAAACACTCTCAAATTCAACAGAAACTCGCATCAGAAAGGCTTACAGAAAGATACTCAAACGAGAATTGAAAAGATACTCAAATTGCAATAGTAAACATACTCAAACGATACAAAGATACTCAGTTTGAAAGAAACACACGCCCACACTGGAAACACTCTCAAATTCAAGAAAAACTCGCATCGAAAGCCGTTCAGAAAGATACTCAAACGAGAATTGAAAAGATACTCAAATTGCAATAGTAAACATACTCAAACGATAGAAAGATACTCAGTTTGAAAGAAACACACGCCCACACTGGAAACACTCTCAAATTCAAGAAAAACTCGCATCGAAAGCCGTTCAGAAAGATACTTAAGCGAGAATTGAAAAGATACTCAAATTGCAATGGTAAACATACACAAACGATAGAAAGATACTCAGTTTGAAAGAAACACACGCCCACACTGGAAACACTCTCAAATTCAATAGAAACTCGCATAAGAAAGCCGTTCAGAAAGATACTCAAACGAGAATTGAAAAGATACTCAAATTGCAATAGTAAACATACTCAAACGATAGAAAGATACTCAGTTTGAAAGAAACACACGCCCACACTGGAAACACTCTCAAATTCAATAGAAACTCGCATCAGAAAGGCTTACAGAAAGATACTCAAACGAGAATTGAAAAGATACTCAAATTGCAATAGTAAACATACTCAAACGATAGAAAGATACTCAGTTTGAAAGAAACACACGCCCACACTGGAAACACTCTCAAATTCAAGAAAAACTCGCATCGAAAGCCGTTCAGAAAGATACTCAAACGAGAATTGAAAAGATACTCAAATTGCAATGGTAAACATACACAAACGATAGAAAGATACTCAGTTTGAAAGAAACACACGCCCACACTGGAAACACTCTCAAATTCAATAGAAACTCGCATAAGAAAGCCGTTCAGAAAGATACTCAAACGAGAATTGAAAAGATACTCAAATTGCAATAGTAAACATACTCAAACGATAGAAAGATACTCAGTTTGAAAGAAACACACGCCCACACTGGAAACACTCTCAAATTCAATAGAAACTCGCATCAGAAAGGCTTACAGAAAGATACTCAAACGAGAATTGAAAAGATACTCAAATTGCAATGGTAAACATACTCAAACGATAGAAAGATACTCAGTTTGAAAGAAACACACGCCCACACTGGAAACACTCTCAAATTCAAGAAAAAGTCGCATCGAAAGCCGTTCAGAAAGATACTCACACGAGAATTGAAAAGATACTGAAATTGCAATAGTAAACATACTCAAACAATAGAAATATACTCAGTTTGAAAGAAACACACGCCCACACTGGAAACACTCTCAAATGCAATAGAAACTCGCATCAGAAAGGCTTACAGAAAGATACTCAAACGAGAATTGAAAAGATACTCAAATTGCAATAGTAAACATACTCAAACGATAGAAAGATACTCAGTTTGAAAGAAACACACGCCCACACTGGAAACACTCTCAAATTCAACAGAAACTCGCATCAGAAAGGCTTACAGAAAGATACTCAAACGAGAATTGAAAAGATACTCAAATTGCAATAGTAAACATACTCAAACGATAGAAAGATACTCAGTTTGAAAGAAACACACGCCCACACTGGAAACACTCTCAAATTCAATAGAAACTCGCATCAGAAAGGCTTACAGAAAGATACTCAAACGAGAATTGAAAAGATACTCAAATTGCAATAGTAAACATACTCAAACGATAGAAAGATACTCAGTTTGAAAGAAACACACGCCCACACTGGAAACACTCTCAAATTCAAGAAAAAGTCGCATCGAAAGCCGTTCAGAAAGATACTCACACGAGAATTGAAAAGATACTGAAATTGCAATAGTAAACATACTCAAACAATAGAAATATACTCAGTTTGAAAGAAACACACGCCCACACTGGAAACACTCTCAAATGCAATAGAAACTCGCATCAGAAAGGCTTACAGAAAGATACTCAAACGAGAATTGAAAAGATACTCAAATTGCAATAGTAAACATACTCAAACGATAGAAAGATACTCAGTTTGAAAGAAACACACGCCCACACTGGAAACACTCTCAAATTCAACAGAAACTCGCATCAGAAAGGCTTACAGAAAGATACTCAAACGAGAATTGAAAAGATACTCAAATTGCAATAGTAAACATACTCAAACGATACAAAGATACTCAGTTTGAAAGAAACACACGCCCACACTGGAAACACTCTCAAATTCAAGAAAAACTCGCATCGAAAGCCGTTCAGAAAGATACTCAAACGAGAATTGAAAAGATACTCAAATTGCAATAGTAAACATACTCAAACGATAGAAAGATACTCAGTTTGAAAGAAACACACGCCCACACTGGAAACACTCTCAAATTCAAGAAAAACTCGCATCGAAAGCCGTTCAGAAAGATACTTAAGCGAGAATTGAAAAGATACTCCAAATTGCAATGGTAAACATACACAAACGATAGAAAGATACTCAGTTTGAAAGAAACACACACGCCCACACTGGAAACACTCTCAAATTCAATAGAAACTCGCATAAGAAAGCCGTTCAGAAAGATACTCAAACGAGAATTGAAAAGATACTCAAATTGCAATAGTAAACATACTCAAACGATAGAAAGATACTCAGTTTGAAAGAAACACACGCCCACACTGGAAACACTCTCAAATTCAATAGAAACTCGCATCAGAAAGGCTTACAGAAAGATACTCAAACGAGAATTGAAAAGATACTCAAATTGCAATAGTAAACATACTCAAACGATAGAAAGATACTCAGTTTGAAAGAAACACACGCCCACACTGGAAACACTCTCAAATTCAAGAAAAACTCGCATCGAAAGCCGTTCAGAAAGATACTCAAACGAGAATTGAAAAGATACTCAAATTGCAATGGTAAACATACACAAACGATAGAAAGATACTCAGTTTGAAAGAAACACACGCCCACACTGGAAACACTCTCAAATTCAATAGAAACTCGCATCAGAAAGCCGTTCAGAAAGATACTCAAACGAGAATTGAAAAGATACTCAAATTGCAATAGTAAACATACTCAAACGATAGAAAGATACTCAGTTTGAAAGAAACACACGCCCCACACTGGAAACACTCTCAAATTCAATAGAAACTCGCATCAGAAAGGCTTACAGAAAGATACTCAAACGAGAATTGAAAAGATACTCAAATTGCAATAGTAAACATACTCAAACGATAGAAAGATACTCAGTTTGAAAGAAACACACGCCCACACTGGAAACACTCTCAAATTCAAGAAAAGCTCGCATCGAAAGCCGTTCAGAAAGATACTCAAACGAGAATTGAAAAGATACTCAAATTGCAATAGTAAACATACTCAAACGATAGAAAGATACTCAGTTTGAAAGAAACACACGCCCACACTGGAAACACTCTCAAATTCAATAGAAACCCGCACCAGAAAGGCTTACAGAAAGATACTCAAACGAGAATTGAAAAGATACTCAAATTGCAATGGTAAACATACTCAAACGATAGAAAGATACTCAGTTTGAAAGAAACACACGCCCACACTGGAAACACTCTCAAATTCAAGAAAAACTCGCATCAGAAAGGCTTACAGAAAGATACTCAAACGAGAATTGAAAAGATACTCAAATTGCAATAGTCAACATACTCAAACGATAGAAAGATACTCAGTTTGAAAGAAACACACGCCCCACACTGGAAACACTCTCAAATTCAAGAAAAACTCGCATCGAAAGCCGTTCAGAAAGATACTCAAACGAGAATTGAAAAGATACTCAAATTGCAATAGTAAACACACTCAAACGATAGAAAGATACTCAGTTTGAAAGAAACACACGCCCACACTGGAAACACTCTCAAATTCAACAGAAACTCGCATCAGAAAGGCTTACAGAAAGATACTCAAACGAGAATTGAAAAGATACTCAAATTGCAATAGTAAACATACTCAAACGATAGAAAGATACTCAGTTTGAAAGAAACCACACGCCCACACTGGAAACACTCTCAAATTCAAGAAAAACTCGCATCGAAAGCCGTTCAGAAAGATACTCAAACGAGAATTGAAAAGATACTCAAATTGCAATAGTAAATATACTCAAACGATAGAAAGATACTCAGTTTGAAAGAAACACACGCCCCACACTGGAAACACTCTCAAATTCAACAGAAACTCGCATCAGAAAGGCTTACAGAAAGATACTCAAACGAGAATTGAAAAGATACTCAAATTGCAATAGTAAACATACTCAAACGATAGAAAGATACTCAGTTTGAAAGAAACACACACGCCCACACTGGAAACACTCTCAAATTCAAGAAAAACTCGCATCGAAAGCCGTTCAGAAAGATACTCAAACGAGAATTGAAAAGATACTCAAATTGCAATAGTAAACATACTCAAACGATAGAAAGATACTCAGTTTGAAAGAAACACACGCCCACACTGGAAACACTCTCAAATTCAATAGAAACTCGCATCAGAAAGGCTTACAGAAAGATACTCAAACGAGAATTGAAAAGATACTCAAATTGCAATAGTAAACATACTCAAACGATAGAAAGATACTCAGTTTGAAAGAAACACACGCCCACACTGGAAACACTCTCAAATTCAAGAAAAGCTCGCATCGAAAGGCGTTCAGAAAGATACTCAAACGAGAATTGAAAAGATACTCAAATTGCAATAGTAAACATACTCAAACGATAGAAAGATACTCAGTTTGAAAGAAACACACGCCCACACTGGAAACACTCTCAAATTCAATAGAAACCCGCATCAGAAAGGCTTACAGAAAGATACTCAAACGAGAATTGAAAAGATACTCCAAATTGCAATGGTACACATACTCAAACGATAGAAAGATACTCAGTTTGAAAGAAACACACGCCCACACTGAAAACACTCTCAAATTCAAGAAAAACTCGCATAGAAAGCCGTTCAGAAAGATACTCAAACGAGAATTGAAAAGATACTCAAATTGCAATGGTAAACATACTCAAACGATAGAAAGATACTCAGTTTGAAAGAAACACACGCCCAAACTGGAAACACTCTCAAATTCAATAGAAACTCGCATCAGAAAGGCTTACAGAAAGATACTCAAACGAGAATTGAAAAGATACTCAAATTGCAATGGTAAACATACTCAAACGATAGAAAGATACTCAGTTTGAAAGAAACACACGCCCACACTGGAAACACTCTCAAGTTCAATAGAAAACTCGCATCAGAAAGCCGTTCAGAAAGATACTCAAACGAGAATTGAAAAGATACTCAAATTGCAATAGTAAACACACTCAAACGATAGAAAGATACTCAGTTTGAAAGAAACACACGCCCACACTGGAAACACTCTCAAATTCAACAGAAACTCGCATCAGAAAGGCTTACAGAAAGATACTCAAACGAGAATTGAAAAGATACTCAAATTGCAATAGTAAACATACTCAAACGATAGAAAGATACTCAGTTTGAAAGAAACACACGCCCACACTGGAAACACTCTCAAATTCAAGAAAAACTCGCATCGAAAGCCGTTCAGAAAGATACTCAAACGAGAATTGAAAAGATACTCAAATTGCAATAGTAAACATACTCAAACGATAGAAAGATACTCAGTTTGAAAGAAATACACGCCCACACTGGAAACACTCTCAAATTCAAGAAAAACTCGCATCGAAAGCCGTTCAGAAAGATACTCAAACGAGAATTGAAAAGATACTCAAATTGCAATAGTCAACATACTCAAACGATAGAAAGATACTCAGTTTGAAAGAAACACACGCCCACACTGGAAACACTCTCAAATTCAAGAAAAACTCGCATCGAAAGCCGTTCAGAAAGATACTCAAACGAGAATTGAAAAGATACTCAAAATGCAATAGTAAACATACTCAAACGATAGAAAGATACTCAGTTTGAAAGAAACACACGCCCACACTGGAAACACTCTCAAATTCAATAGAAACTCGCATCAGAAAGGCTTACAGAAAGATACTCAAACGAGAATTGAAAAGATACTCAAATTGCAATAGTAAACATACTCAAACGATAGAAAGATACTCAGTTTGAAAGAAACACACGCCCACACTGGAAACACTCTCAAATTCAACAGAAACTCGCATCAGAAAGGCTTACAGAAAGATACTCAAACGAGAATTGAAAAGATACTCAAATTGCAATAGTAAACATACTCAAACGATAGAAAGATACTCAGTTTGAAAGAAACACACGCCCACACTGGAAACACTCTCAAATTCAAGAAAACTCGCATCGAAAGCCGTTCAGAAAGATACTCAAACGAGAATTGAAAAGATACTCAAATTGCAATAGTAAATATACTCAAACGATAGAAAGATACTCAGTTTGAAAGAAACACACGCCCACACTGGAAACACTCTCAAATTCAAGAAAAACTCGCATCGAAAGCCGTTCAGAAAGATACTCAAACGAGAATTGAAAAGATACTCAAATTGCAATAGTCAACATACTCAAACGATAGAAAGATACTCAGTTTGAAAGAAACACACGCCCACACTGGAAACACTCTCAAATTCAATAGAAACTCGCATCAGAAAGGCTTACAGAAAGATACTCAAACGAGAATTGAAAAGATACTCAAATTGCAATAGTAAACATACTCAAACGATAGAAAGATACTCAGTTTGAAAGAAACACACGCCCACACTGGAAACACTCTCAAATTCAAGAAAACTCGCATCGAAAGGCCGTTCAGAAAGATACTCAAACGAGAATTGAAAAGATACTCAAATTGCAATGGTCAACATACTCAAACGATAGAAAGATACTCAGTTTGAAAGAAACACACGCCCACACTGGAAACACTCTCAAATTCAATAGAAAATCGCATCAGAAACGCTTACAGAAAGATACACAAACGAGAATTGAAAAGATACTCAAATAGCAATAGTAAACATACTCAAACGATAGAAAGATACTCAGTTTGAAAGAAACA